>NC_092560.1:36336048-36636048 GCF_037038585.1 Patagioenas fasciata
AACCCTCAACCCTAACCCTAACCTTAAACCTAACCCTAATTCCTAACCCTAACCCTAACGCTAAACCTAAACACTAAGCCTAAGCCTAAGCTTAAGCCTAACCCTAACCCTAACCCAGACCATAACCCTAAGGCTAACCCCAACCTTAACCCTAAACCCTAACCCTAAACCTAATCCTAACCCTAACCCTAACCCTAACCCTAACCCTAACCCTAACCTTAACCCTAAACCCTAACCGTAACCCGAACCCTAACCCTAACCCAAACCCCGACCCTCAGCCTAACCCTAACCCTAACCCTAAACCCTGACCCTCAGCCTAACCCTAACCCAAACCCTAACCCTAACCCTAACACCAACCCTAACCCTCACCCTAACCCTCACCCTAACCCTAATCCTAAACCTAACCCTAAACCTAACCCTAACCCAAACCCTAACCCTAACACCAACCCTAACCCTAACCCAAACCCAAGCGTAACTCCTAACCCTAACCCTAACCCTAACCCCAACCCTAACCCTAACACTAACCCTAACCCTAACCCTAACCCTAACCATAACCCTAACCCTAACCCTAACCCTAACACCAACCCTAACCCTAACCCTAAATCTAAAACCTAACCCTAAATCTAACCCTAAGACTAACCCTAACCCTAACCTTAACCCTAACCCTAACCCTAACTCCTAACCCTAACCCAAACCCTAACCCCAACCCTGGCTCTAACCATAACCGTAATGGCCCTAACCTTAAACCTAACCATGAACCCTAACCCTAAACCTAAACACCAAGCCTAAGCCTAATCCTAACTTTAACCCTAAACCCTAACCCAAACACTAACCCTAACACTGACTCTAACCATAACCCTAATGGCCCTAACCCTAACCCTAAACGCTAACCCTAAACCTAAACCTGGCCCTAACCCTAAAACCTAATATTAACCCCAGCTCTACCCCTGGCCTTAACCCTAACCCTAATGACCCTAACCCTAACCCTAACTCTAACCCTAACCCTAAACCCTAAGCCTAAGCCTAACCCTAACCCTAACCCAGACCATAACCCTAAGGCTAACCCCAACCTTAACCCTAAACCCTAACCCTAACCCTAACCCTAACCCTAACCCTAACCCTAACCCTAACCCAAACCCTAACCCTAACCCTAACATCAACCCTAACCCTTACCCTAAACCTTACCCTAACCCTTAACCCTAATGCTCATGTCCCTAACCCTTACCCTATACCCTAACCCTAACCTAAACCCTAATCCTAACCTTAACTCCTAACCCTAACCCCAACTCTAATTCCTAACCGTAACCCAAACCATAACCCTGACCCTGGCTCTAACCATAACCGTAATGGCCCTAACCCTAACCTAACCCTAACCCTAACCCTAACCCTAACCCTAACCCTAACCCTAACCCTAACCCTAACCCTAACCCTAACCCTAACCCTAAACCTAAACACTAAGCCTAAGCCTAAGCCTAAACCTAACCCTAAACCCTAACCCAAACCCTAACCCTAACCCTGGCTCTAACCATAACCCTAAAGGCCCTAACCCTAAACGCTAACCCTAAACCTAAACCTGGCCCTAACCCTAAAACCCAACCCTAACCCTAACCGTTGCCTAACGCTAATGTCCCCAACCCTAACCCTCAACCCTAACCCTAACCTTAAACCTAACCCTAATTCCTAACCCTAACCCTAACCCTAAAACCTAACCCTAACCCTAACCCTACCCCTGGCCCTAACCTTAATGGCTCTAACACTAACCCTAACTCTAACCTTAACCCTATACCCTAACCCTATACCCTAACCCTAAACCCTAAGCCTAAACCCAACCCTAACCCTAACCCTAACCCTAACCCTAACCCTAACCCTAACCCTAACCCTAACCCTAACCCTAACCCTAACCGTAAAACCTAACACTCACCCTAAACCTACTCCTGCCCCTAACCCTAACGTAATAACCCTAACCCTAACCCTACACCGTAACCCTAACCCTTACCCTAACCGTAACCCAAACGCTAACCCAACCTGAAACCTTAACCCTAATCGTATCCTGGGCCCTAACCCTAATGGCCCTAACTCTAAACCTTAACCCTAACCCTAACCTTAACCCTAACCCTAACCCTAACATAACAACCCTAACCCTAACCCTAACCCTAACCCTAACCCTAACCCTAACCCTAACCCTAACCCTAACCCTAACCCTAACCAACATCCTTAAGAAAGAATGGCATACACCTGCTTAGACCGGAGGGTTAAATGTGTTTTTTTATTAAATAGATTTGGTATGATTTTGCAGAAAACATAAATTTGAAGTTTTCAGCTAGGAACTGAGATATTATTAAAACCTAGAAGATGAATGTAGGTGCCTGAAACCAGTATTTATGATGTGGACTTCTTGATGTCTTGAGATACACCCTTTGCTTTTTCTTGGATCAGTTTCAACTTTTGCTTCCATCAATACCCTTTCTGCATAAGTCACTTAGTCCTTCCTTCTGTGTGGCCAGAAAGGATCCTGAAGACCTTGTCATACATTTTTCCTTGAGATACTTCTGGCCATTGATTGGCAGTGGCTTTTAAAATTGTTCCTTTCCTTTCCTTTCCTTTCCTTTCCTTTCCTTTCCTTTCCTTTCCTTTCCTTTCCTTTCCTTTCCTTTCCTTTCCTTTCCTTTCCTTTCCTTTCCTTTCCTTTCCTTTCCTTTCCTTTCCTTTCCTTTCCTTTCCTTTCCTTCCCTTCCCTTTCCTTCCCTTCCCTTCCCTTCCCTTCCCTTCCCTTCCCTTCCCTTCCCTTCCCTTCCCTTCCCTTCCCTTCCCTTCCCTTCCCTTCCCTTCCCTTCCCTTCCCTTCCCTTCCCTTCCCTTCCCTTCCCTTCCCTTCCCTTCCCTTCCCTTCCCTTCCCTTCCCTTCCCTTCCCTTCCCTTCCCTTCCCTTCCCTTCCCTTCCCTTCCCTTCCCTTCCCTTCCCTTCCCTTCCCTTCCCTTCCCTTCCCTTCCCTTCCCTTCCCTTCCCTTCCCTTCCCTTCCCTTCCCTTCCCTTCCCTTCCCTTCCCTTCCCTTCCCTTCCCTTCCCTCCCCTCCCCTCCCCTCCCCTCCCCTCCCCTCCCCTCCCCTCCCCTCCCCTCCCCTCCCCTCCCCTCCCCTCCCCTCCCCTCCCCTCCCCTCCCCTCCCCTCCCCTCTCTATCCCTTTCTCTTTCCCTTTCTCTTTCTCTCTCTTTTTCTCTCCACCAGGACCCCCAAGGCCCTGGGGAGTCCCTACTGTGGCTCCCCAGCCACAGGTATCCTGGTCTGTACTGGGCTTTTTGCTTATCCTGACCCAGGTTCAGGACTTCGCATGTGTCTTTGTTAAACTTCATACTGCTCTTGCTAAGCCCACTCTTCCAGCATGTTTGGGTGTTTCTGTTTCGGCTCTCCATTCGGATGTGTCCACCACACCACTCATGGTGTCATCGGCAAACTTGATGAGGCTGCTTTCAGTCCCATCACCCAAGTCGCTCATGAAGACGTTGAACAGCGTGCAACCCAGTATTGATTGCTGGGGACTCCACTTATGACAGGCTGCCAACCTGAGAAAACACCTGTATTGTTTCTCGACCTGTACTTTTGAAAAGTCAATAATTAGCAGGTTGTGGTTTGTTCCTTCTCCTTCCCTTCCCCCATATATATAAAAAATATAGTCACGAAGTAAAATAGGTGATAACTTATGCAAGGTGCATTTATTTGGTGGGAGGCAGGAGACAGAAGTCTAAGATCTCTCAGCAATACGAGGGCAGGAATAGCGAGGAGGACAAAAACTCAGTGTTTTATTTTTTCAGTTATTGGTTGGAGAGAGGTCTTGCTGTTGTGTAGTCTCTCAGAAGGGCTGGAGCTGGGAAATAGTCCAGTTGACTGGGTGGTTTTCTTAGATTATGTTGGAATTTGGGATGATATGAAGTATTCTTTATTTGATTTTCTGGGATAAGAAGGGAGAGTTTGATTTATGTTTCTGTTCTGAATTATTAAGTCATTTATTTTACTGTGGTGTTGGGAGTTCTCAGCTGAGATCATATCCTGTCTGGCAGGACAAAATAAAAATACATTGTCACAACTGCAATGCCAATGGTTCTACAGACTAAATAGCATGATGATGTCAAATGCCTTGCCTAAGGATGGAGAACATGTCCGTGGCAGAGGTGTGCCCAGAGCTCTGGTCTTAGGCTTTAGCTACTGGCCCACACTGTCTATTGAAATCATCTGATTGTAGAAAAGGGGAGCTGCAGTGTCAGGCCTTAAATGCAGAATTTTGCTGGAGATAATGGTGGGACCAGTTTGTATCCTTCCATGGAAAATGGTGGGCTTTTGTAATCACCAGCTGCACCTGTTTCCCACAGGCAGCTTTACTTACATGTGCCAGCATATCTATAAATCCTGCAGTTACGTTCAGTAAGTTGTAATTCATCCTTCCAGGGTTTTATTCTGACAGATCTGCTCTTAGCCAAGGCTTTGAGAACACTTTCCTGTGCTGGCAGCTGCAGTCTTCTGAATACGTGACTTCAAACTACAGCCTTATGGCTGCATTTTCTTCTAAAAGCTACTGGTGTTTGTCTCATAAAGTTTATTTCCTGTGGGAGAAATAGAAATGCTGTGCTTCCTGGTAGAGATTTTTTTATTTTATTTTACTGTGTTTTTGATAAGTAAACAATGCAAACACTGAGTATAGCAAAGTACATTTTCTATGCCAGACATTCTTCTGTAAAGCTTGATAAAATATACTTTACAGCCATAATCCTCAGTTACCTGCACATCAATTCCCTGTTCCATTTAAAAATCCTGACATTACTGTAGTAACTGATGAAGCACTTATTTCAAGGATGAACATTGAGGTCCTAGCTTCCTTTCTGTGCTATACTAAAAAGATTACTTACCATTTGTATACCTAAGATAATAAGAAGGGATTCCACGTGCTCTGCTTCAGTTGTCTTTGAAGCTGTTGGCCAAAGGCCAGTGGCATTTCAGTAGTGATGGCTTCTGATGCTGTTAGGAGCCCTCCCCTTAGAGTATCAGGCAGATAATGATGATCTTCTCCTCCTGTCAGAGCAGTGAAAAAGCAGTAGGTGCCACATTCTGACACTTTTATAATTCATTTAGTCTCCAGGCTGACAGAGCTATACAGACTATTAAACATTACCTTTATAGGTCTCCCATTGTAATCAGATTCTATTTTTAGTGATTTTTTTTGAAAAGGAAAAAATAAGATCAAGGAAATTTAACACACTTTTACAATAGATGAGTGGACAGTGAGATGGATCGAGAACTGGCTGGATGGCAGAGCTCATAGGGTAGTGATTAGCAGCGCAGAGTCTGGCTGGAGGCCTGTAGCTCATGGTGTTCCCAAGGAGTCAGCACTGGGTCCAGTTTTGTTTGACCTGTTCATCAGTGACCTGAATGAAGGGACAAAGTGCACCATCACCAAGTTTGCTGATGACAGAAAACTGGGAGGAGTGGCTGATGTATCAAAAAGCTGTGCTGCCATTCAGCGAGGACAGGCTAGAGAGTTGGAAGGAGAGGAACCTAATGAAGTTTAACAAAAGCAAATCTAGGGAACAACACCCAGGGAGGAATAACCCCAGGCACCAGTACAGGTTGGGGGTTGACCTGAAAAGCAGCTCTGCAGAGAAAGACCTAGGAGTCCTGGTAGACAACAAGTCAACCATGAGCCAGCGCTATACCCTTGTGGCCAAGGAAGGCCAATGGTATCCTGGGGTGCATTGCGAAGAGTGTAGCCAGCAGGTTGAGGGAGTTGATCCTCCTCCTCTGCTCCGCCCTGGTGAGGGGCATCTGGAGTACTGTGTCTTGATCTGGGCTCCCCAGTTCAAGAAAGACAAGGAACTACTGGACAGAGTCCAGTGGTGGGCTACAAAGATGACTAGGTGACTTATGAGGAGAGGCTGAGAGAGCTGAGTCTGTTCAGCCTGGAGGAGAGAAGACTGAGAGGGCATCTTATCAATTCTTATAAATATCTTAAGGACAGATGCCAAGAGGATGGGGCTAGACTCTTTGCAGTGGTGTCTAACAACAGAATGAGAGGCAGCAGGCAAAATCTGAAACACAGGAAGTTCCATCTGAATACAAGGAGAAAATTCTTTGAGGGTGCCAGAGCACTGGAACAGGCTGCGCAGAGAGGTTGAGTCTCCTTCTCTGGAGATATTAAAAAACTGCCTGGACTTGATCCTGTGCCACCTGTTCTAGGTGAACCTGCTTTAGCAGATGGGTTGGACTGGGTGATCTCAGAAGTCCCTTCCAACCCCGACCATTATGTGATTCTGTAAATAACTTCTTGAAGAGACTGAAGATTTTGTTTGGCTGCTGTGTTATCTTACTTTATTTTTCAGATGAGCCTGAGGACACAAACTCAACTAATATGAATTCTTGGACCAGATCATTCAACTGAAAGAGAAAAAGGGAGTCCATCTCTGCTCCTTCCACATCTACATGTCCACTTTGCCCAGGAGGGGCTTGGAGAGGAAGTGGAAGAGTCTGTAAGGCTTTTGAACCGTCAGCCAGGTGACATCCTCAGAAGTAGACTGACACCTTGGCAGTGTGCATGGGAGAGATGTTGGGGAGCAGGGGAGCCCTCCAAAGGAGCTGCTGCTCTTGCTATGGAGAGCCCTAGGTAACTCAGAAGCAGAATATTATGTATCTGGTTGTGAGCTAGAAGGCAGCATTGCCAGTGTGACAGTTCACTCAGCAGCATGACTGTCCTGCCAAGGGAAGGGAATAATACACCAGCGCTGAGAGTCATGGTGTGCAGATCATGTTGTATTACCACTCTTGGAGCTCAGTGTCCTTCCACACCATGGGCTGTTTGGGGTCTCATACATGCAAGGTACAATGGTAACTTGACTGCTTTGCTTATGCAAAGTGCTCAGAGCCTACATGGGAAGGTGACCCATGGAGAAGCCTCTCAGTTCTCCTTGAAGGGGTTGTGAGTTTCTGCGGGGAAAAGGACAGAGTCTAGCATTTTATTTTTTCCACAGAAATGTCACCTTTATGGTCCTGGCTTTGCAGCTCAGAGAAACAGAAGTACAGTATGATGAATACAGTGGAAGAGGTGGTGTTCTTCAAGGAGCAAAATATGTGGGAGACACCTTACTGTATCTAACAAAGGAGTTTGTCAGTTTTTAATTTTTACAACTCTTTCTTGGTATCTAACTGATACACACCCTGATAGGTGTCACCTCTGTAAGACACCTCCTTGCAGATAAAATGAACACTTTATTTTTTCTTTTTAGGCAATTGTTCTCATGCTGTCTGCCTAGTCCTGAGCTGAGTTCTGGGTGAATTCTCTAATGGGCAAAACATAAATCACCTTAATAACTGAGCAATCCATCACCAACACAAAGGGTGCCTTAGCTCCTCCACTTAGTGACACAGTGAAGTTGTAGAAAGCTCTGAACAAAGCTGGTGTGGGTTTGGGCACATGGAGGAGGAATGATGTGAGTTGGAAGCTGCACTGACAGATCACTCATCCAGATTTCCATTCTGAGGTGTAAGATGCTTCAATAATTATTCTAGGAGCAAGGTTCCAGAATACCTGATGGTCCTGTGCTTGGTTTTGGTATTTTGATGAAAATACTGACTTGACATATAATGAAAAAACCCCAAGCTACAGGATTCATTTTTTTTTGAGTCATCTACAGTGTTGCAAAGAACAGTGGACAAAGCTGTGCCAGTATAGCTGCGCAGACATCAGTAGGTTGGCAGGATTCATTTGTTTGGGGAGTTTAATGCTCATCCAGGTGTTTCAAATTCTACCTGAGAAGTGCTCTATTGCATTCCCCTGCTGTTTCTCTCCAATAGTTCTTGCTGAAAAACAGTAATGTTCTCATATTACTTACTTGTAATAGTATGCTCATCTTTTATATGAATTAAAAATTGCTACATACTGGGTTACAATTTCTTTTTAATAGAACTTCCTGTATATATTGGTTTCTAGACACAAGTGCCCTCCAAAGTCATGGACCTCTCTTGTTTGTACTTGAATAATGATTTTTGCTTCCGGATACCTCAGGTAGGTACCAGCAATATAAATGTTCCAAGTGTTATACACTATCTATTGACTACCTGAAATTGCTCAGGATTAACTATGTTAAAAAGATGCTGGCATAAGGGATAGTTTGAAATTTTCCCCCTTGCCCCCATACTGAAGATTTGATCTGTTAAAATGTGAAAGACTGTGGAGTTTTCTTTGAGAAAAAGCATTCACTTTTGAAGAATTTTTAGGCATTTTATGTTGTAATACATAAGAGGGGTTTTTTGCATGCCATGATTGTAGGTACAGTAGGTACAGTAACAGTTTGGAACTGGATTTCAGTTTTTATGTATAAAGCCTGATTTTATTTGGTGCTTCTTCAGATTGCCTGAGGAAAATGCTGCCACTCTTCAAGCATTCCTACCGCTATCTCTTGGGCTGTTGACAAAGGCTGTTAGAGCTCGGCTCAGCCTGTTCCCGGTAACTGGCAGTGAGCAGTAAGTGAACCTCAGCTGGATTGGCAGCCCTTTCTGTGGTGCAGAGTGGGAGGAGGATCTTGCACTGTCCCCACTTCATCAGTTCTTCTTACTTAATTAGTGATCTGGAAACCATCCTAGGAACCTACAGGCCTTTCAGCCCTGTAAATTACATTACAGCAGGTGGCTTCCTGTTGTTCAGATGTGATGCAGAAGCAAGGTGTTGGGTGCATACTTGAGGATTTCAAAGAATTGAGGTTGGAATGGACCTCTTAATATCCTGTAATCTAATCTTCTGGCTCAATGAAGGGTCAACTACAGCAAGTTGATCAGGACTGTGTCCAGCCGGCGTTTGAATCACTTCAAGAATGGAGACTCCACAGCCTCTCTGGGCAACCTGTGCCACTACTCAGTCTCCCTCACAGTAAAAAAGTTTTCTTGTGTTCAGATTGAAATTTTTTTTTTCATTTTGTGCCCGTTGCCTTTTGTTTTCTCAGTGAGCACCAGTGAGAAGTGTCTGTGTCTCTCATCTCCACTCATCTTCATCTTCCTTCCCCCCAATCAGCTGTTGATGCACACTGATAAGCTCCCTGGGAGCCTTCTCCTCTCAAGGTTGTGCAAGTGATGCTCTAGTCCTGTAACCATCTGAGTGGCCCTGCACTGGGCTTGCTTCAGTATGTCTGTCTCCCTCTTGTCCAGAACTGGACACAGCACTCCGGATGTGGCATCACCAGTGCTGAGTAGAGGGAAGGGTCATTCCCTTGACCTGCTGGTGATGGTTTTTCTAGTTAAACCCAGAAGACTGTTGGTTTCCTTTGCTCTGAGCGTGCATTAAATTTGTTGTTTCATTCTTGAAAAACAGCACCAGCATGAGCACAGGGAGACCTGCCCAGTAGTCAGTCCTCTGACCAGCTGTTGAGAAAGCTGTTCCACAGAGCTGAAAGCGTATTCTACAAAATGAGCTGATTTTCAAAAGCAGTAGGGCTTACACTCATTCATCTTGCTGTCAGGACACTCCATGCTACACAGAAAGCAACTCAGCAAGCTGAATAAAAGCCCCAGGTGGCAAAGCTTGAGAAATGAGTTAAATATAACTCTGTGAAATAGCTCTAATGGCTGTGGAAAATAGGACTGTTATGTTAGCCTGAGACATGGTTATGTCTGTTTTCTCCTTTTTTGCTGGATGTCTATGAGACAAAATACATATTCTTCATTTAAAAATGTTAAGAAAGAAAACCATACATGTAGAAGCAGATTGCTTTTCTTGGCAACAAATAAACTCAGGATTCTCATTCTCTGCAAGTCAATCATGCACACATTTACAGATGTATTGTCATTACTCACTTGAGCATTTGTCCATCAACTATAGAAATATAGAACTTCTGTTGCATGAATACCTCTGTCCTCACACACTTCCCTGCTCCCTGGGATCAGAAGTATAAGCCTTCTAACATTGCTGCTTATCAGCAGAGTAAAACATACTAACGCTTTCTTATCTTAAAAATTTGGCAAGAGATCTTTACATTCTGAAGGTGACTATTTGGGACCCCTAGCAACAGAATTAATGGAGTCTGGGCCTTCTGCAATTTCAGGGCACTGCTGCCAAATTCAACTTGAAAGAAACTTCACTTGCCTGTGTAATAGTTTTGCTTCTGTAATTTTTTTTTTCAAGTTAATATAATATATATCATGTTTCTTCACTGCCATGCAAAGATCTCAGCATGATTTTTGGAGGCTTTTGGTATACAAGCTGACATGACACTTTTATAAAATGAACAAATGTTTCATTTTTTTAGATAACCTGAAGCTGCAGCCACTATAACTCAAGATATAACTAATCTTTTAGCTGTTTCTAGCTATGGCCTCTGTCAGTAATTATGATACATACAGGAATTTTAAAATTTCTCAAATCTCTATTACTTAAAGTTAGATTACTGGGCAGGAGGGGTGTAGTAGAATTTTCAAGATGTGCTTTAACATAAAAAAAAAGTTTAAGAGAAAAAAAATAGAAAAAATAGAAAAAATTGGAAAAAGTACTTAAGGGGAAAAAAACGTGTCGGAAAAAAAGTAATGAATGCCACAACAGGGCAACTGAGAAACAATTTATAAATAATTTTTGCTGGTGAGATTATGGTTGTTTAAGAACCTGGTTTGTCCTAATGTGGTCCAGACTTCTTTGAGCAACTAAAAGCATGATGCAGTCATACAGAAATGCAGCTAAATACAGAGCCTTTTTTCAGAGGCTTAGTTTGTGTTAAAGCGCTATAAAAACAAGGTTTTCCGTGTGACCTGACTGACTAGTCTTAAAATGCCATCCTTTAACTAATTCCTCAGCCCAGAGGAACTGATTTGTGCTGAGGGATGGATCTGTGCTTGGAAGACAAAAAGAACCCACCATGGGAAAAACCTTACAGAGCACCAGACAGGAGAAGGGTGAACAGGTCAAGAGCCCACATTTCATAGAATCATGGAAACAAAATCACAGACTAGTTTGGGTTGGAAGGAGCATTTAAAGGTTAGATACTCCAACACCCCTTTCAAGTCAGCAGTCAGTTTATTGGTGAAAATAGCCTGCAGAGTATGAGAAATGATTTGATATTAATAACATGTAGTTGACATACAACCTTCAGCAAAGTCTGGTCTGTTCTTATTTTCAGGGTTTAAGGGGTGAGAACTTTGGTTGTCTATAGGCAAGTAATAGCTGGTTTAGAATCAGAAAGGCAAAAGTGAGAAAACTCATGGGTCAAGATAAAGAAAGTTTAGTAAGTGAAGGGGAAAAAAAAGAGGCGATGCAAAGGCAATCACAGCAGACTGATGACCAAACAGTCTCTGAGGAACTGTAGCCTTGGAAAAACTACCCTCTAGCTTTATTGCTGAAAACTATGTTCTATCCTACAGAGTATCTCTTTGGTCAGTTTGGGCCAGCTGTCCTGACTTTGTCTCCTTGCAGGCTCTCTTCCACTCCTAACTTACTGACAGTGGGAGCAGAATGGGAAACAGAGGAGGCCTTGATGTAGTGCAAGCACTGTCCACCAATAGCCAAAATATTGTTGTTTTATCAACACTGTTTTGGTTACAAATCTAAACCCAAGCACAATGCAGACTGCTATGAAGAAAAATAACTCCAGCCCAACCAGACCCAGTACACTCTGCTAAACAAGACTGTCAGTTAAAACTAGTACACAGGATGA
Organism: Patagioenas fasciata; assembly: GCF_037038585.1. Taxonomy (NCBI): domain Eukaryota; kingdom Metazoa; phylum Chordata; class Aves; order Columbiformes; family Columbidae; genus Patagioenas; species Patagioenas fasciata. The sequence continues at coordinate 36,347,721 of NC_092560.1, forward strand.
AGGAAAGACCTCACCATGCTGAAACAACATGGCCAGAAGGAAATTCTTTGCATTGTGTCGCACACTTGGATGTGTCAAAGTACTTAGGTTCTCTTGTAGATTAATTTGGAATAGCATTTTCTACACTACTGAAGGTGGGATTCCTGCTTGTATAACAACTTGTGGAACACAGTCCTTAGCCTTTCTCTGCATTTCACTAATATTTGAGTCCACAAAAGATGTATTTTCAAAAACTCTTTACTGGTGGAAGAATTGCTCCACTGGTAGAGGCAAAAGTTATGGCTCTTCATCACGTTAAGTGTAGATTTAAATACAGTGGGGGACCCACTGTAGCCAGATAAGTTTTTGTTTTTCTTGTAGGTCTAATAAGAAGTTCAGTTAGTTGTCCATTCTGCAATCACAGGTGGTAAGTTTGCTTTTGCACAGCATCAATGCTTGGTCAGTGGTCTGGACTGGTTTTGATAGAAGTTTAAGTATCTGCTTGGTGGTGAAGTGTTTGTTTTGAAGTAACACAGTGAAGCAAAAGACCAAACAGCTCCTAGAAATCTTTGACAATGTGAAATTTCTGTAATGTCTAACTGTCTTCTTCTACTTTTGTAGCTGGAAATTGTTACCTATGTCCATCCTCAATCCTTGTGAGGCCCTGGTACAGGTTGGTAATGGGGACATCCAGAACCCATCCTCATCCCATCCTCAAAGACCTTGAAAATCTTCCCTACACTGGCAGTTGGGTTGATGCTATGAAGAGTGTGGGATCCCAGTGGGGGCAATCCAGTTCTTCAGGAGCAAAAGAAATTTCTCCTGGTGGCCAGGCAGGTGGTGCAGTCTAAGAGCAATAGGTAGAAGAGAATCAGAGAATCAGAGTCAGAGAATCATTTTGGTTGGAAGAGACCCTTAAGGTCAAGTCCAAACATAACCTAACTCTAGCACTAAACCGTGTCCCTAAGAGCCTCATCTATACATCTTTTAAACATCTCCAGGGATGGTGACTCCACCACTTCCCTGGGCAGCCTGTTCCAGTGCTTCACAACCCCTTCTGTGAAGAAATGTTTCCTCATATCCAATCTGAACCTTCCCTGACACAACCTGAGGCAATTTGCTCTCATGCTATCACTTGCTACTTGGGAGAACAGACCAACACCCTCCGTGCTACAACGTCCCTTCAGATAATCAGAAGGTCTGCCCTCATCCTCCTTTTCTCCAGGCTGAACAGCCCAAGTTCCCTCAACCGCTTCTCATCAGACTTGTGCTCCAGACCCCTCACCAGCCTCGTCACCCTTCTCGAAGTGTCTCCAGCACCTCAATGTCTTTCTTATAGCGAGGGGTCCAAAACTGAACACGGGATTCAAGGTGAGGCCTCACCAGTGCTGAGTACAAGGGGATGATCACTTCTCTAGTCCTTCTGGCCACACTATTTCTGGTAAAAGCCAGGATGCTGTTGGCCTTCTTGGCCACCTGGGCACACTGCTGGCTCATGTTCTGCCAGCTGTTGATCAATGCCCCCAGATCTTTCTCTGCCAGGCAGCTTTCCATCCACTCTTCCCCGAGCCTGTAGAGTTACATGGGGTTGTTGCGACCCAAGTGCTGGACCCGGTTCTTGGCCTTGTTCAACCTTATACAATTGGCCTCAGCCCATTGATCCAGCTGGTCCAGGTCCCTCTGTAGAGCCTTCCTGCCCTCAAGCAGATCAACACTCCCACCCAACTTGGTGTCATCTGCAAATTTACTAAGAGTGCACTCAATCCCCGCATTCAGATAATTGATAAAGAGATTAAACAGAACAGCTCCCCTGGGGAACAACACTTGTGACCAACCAGCAACTGGATTTGACTCCATTCACCACAACTCTTTGGGCCTGGCCTTCCAGCCATGCAAAGAGTACACCCATCCAGGCCATGAGCTGTCAGCTTCTCCAGGAGAATGCTATGGGAAATTGTGTCAAAGGCTCTACCGAAGTCTAAGTGCACAACAGCCACAGCCTTTCCCTCATCCGCTAAGTTGGCGACCTTGTTGTAGAAGGAGACCAGGTTGGTAAAAGAGGACCTGCCTTTCATATACCCATGCTGACTGGGCCTGTTGGCTTGTTTGTCTTGTATGTGCTGCATGATGTTAATCAAGATGATCAGTTCCATGAGATCCAGAAAAAAACAGGTGCTTCCAGTACAGAAGCAACCTCTGGCACTTTGGATGGCAGAAAATTGGGACAATGTCCCTGCTTCAAGGAGCTGGCAATACAACGCCTGAGCCTCTCTTGCTAACTATGGATATAGTGTTTTGTTTTTTCTTTATGAGGGAGGGTATGGTCAGAGCAAGAGAAGAATTGATCAGCTCTTGAAACAGAAGGCTGGACAACTTATCATTTTGACAATAAGTGTTTGTCACTTTCTTAAAATGACTGGTTGGCAACACTTGAAATCTGACAAGAAAATGAAACTCAAAACCCACAGAGACAACTTTCCTGAAGTCAGCATTCCCTCCATAGTTACATGTCTGCTTTTAGGTACAGAGAGTGATACTTCTGCATAGAATTCCTTATTTGAGGGGTATTTTTACACAGAACTAACTAACATTATTACTTCTTCTCCTTGCACAACTGTTTGATATCCTGGTTTCTATGTGTTATAGTTTGAGAATAACTATTTGTTCACCCACATTAATTATAACTGAGAATATTCAGTATTGCCATTTTAAAAGCCTGATTTGAGATACCTCAGAATGTAATAATTATACTTTTTTTCACTGTTGCAGTTCAACACTTTTAAATTTCAATTTCAAAAATAAATTTATAAGATGAGTGAAGTCTAATGTCTCTGACATACAAATCCTATGTGTGATTTTTCTGATACTTATTCGTTTTGTAACCTTCACAACAGCAGCTGTGAATGAGTACCATTCTAATGTAGAGAAAAGAGTAAAGTGAGGTTCACACCAACAAAGTATTCTAGAAGAAAATAGATAAAACAGAATGAAAACTTTTTCATTAAAACGAATAGCCCATCAGTGGGTGATGAAAGCATTCTCTTATCTTATACAAGAAGAAAAACATATAGCTGAAGGTAAATTGTAAGACACGAAAAGGTTGAATTTAGTTTAACATCTATCTTGTAGACCAAGGACTTTGAAAGTTCAGCAGAGGAATTCCGGTTTCCCTGAGTCCTCTATGTCCTTTGAATTCTACAGTGATACAGATATGAATATTTTAGTTTGGCTGGCAGCCATGGTAAAACATGCCAGATAGATATATAATTTATACAATGCTTTCAACCACTCCACTTTATTATGAGAAAATAAACCCACTTTTAAATATATGAAGTGGGAAATGGATATTGTGAAGGAAATAATTGATTTTTGTCCTTTGATGAAACAGATCCATGCAGATGTTGAAAAATGAGCATGGCTCCTGCCTGTAATGTGAAGGGGAATGGATCTTTACCGAAGTGTTTTCCTGGATTCTCTAAATGCTTTTATTTTTACCAAGCATGCCTTAAATCTTTTTATCTATGTTTCACCATCTTAAGGCAGGCTGAATATTGTGCCATCAGCACAAGCTCTACTGACTTCTTAACAGTTAGCACTACAAGATATTTCAAGTCCATATCAAAGAAGACATCTGCTCATAGTAGTGATTCTTCTCCCTGAGTAGTAAGTAAGCAAGAATTCAGTGGAAACAATGGGGACTGGGCTTCAAACATTTTTGGTAAAAAGAGTCTATGTGCTAAATTAAATGGGGGGCTCACACAAGAAGTGATATTTGTGTACTGAGCACACTCACTTTTAATGCCTCCTTTAGGGACATAAACCTAAAACATTCAATAACCCGCTTGGAAATTTTGTGTAAGTTTTGCTCTTCATCCTACTCTAGCAGTTTTTCCTTGCCTCTAACACAAGATTTATTTTGCTTTGTTTTGCTGTTTATTTGCCTGCCAATGTATGCCTTTATATCTTGTTTCCCATAAACTATAATAAATGAAGTATGTCCCTATTTCATGTTTTTAAAACATACATCATTTCAGTAGTGTTGTTATCAATGCTTTAATGATAGATGACTGACTCTGTTGAGTTACGTTTGCCTTAAAGTGAGTTCTTGTTTGCTTGTATAACAAGCCTTTCTTAATGGAAATAGGAATAAATAAAGCAAATTTTCTGACATTGATCTAATAGTATAAACACTATAAACATTCTATTTCCAAGGAATACTGAAGTACTAAGGAAAGATACCTCCCTGAACAGTTACATCTTTCACTTAGATAATACTAAAGTCCCTCATGAAGTGTAGGTAGAATTGTTCTGTTTCACAGGACTCTTCTGTTTCCACTGGGCCTTTACCTATCTGTCTGTCTGTCTGTCTATCTATCTATCTATCTATCTGCCCGCCTGCCTGCCTGCCTGCCTGCCTGCCTACCTACCAACCTACCAACCTACGTACCTACGTACCTACGTACCTACCTACCTACCTACCTACCTACCTACCTACCTACCTACCTACCTACCTACCTACCTATTTAGTGTACATCAATATGAAGTTATTTAAAACAATCTTTTGAAACCCTGTTGTACAAACAGCAATTAAAAATGAGACAACAGTACTATGTAAAAAACTTTGAAGCAAGTTTATTTTAGAATGAATTCCTTTTCCTTCTCTAAAAGCCTACTTATCCTTCTCTAAAAGCCTACCTATCCTGAGCACGTAAGCAAGGCAGAAAACCCCAAAGAAAATTATGTAATAAGAAGAAAATAAATTGAATTATTTCAAAGAGCAGATCTTGTTACTGTCTTTCTCTTTCATCTCTCGAATTATCCATGACTTAACCTCATTTCTCAACATCTAATTAATCTGATTCTTGCCTGACATTACAGTGTAGTGGACAGAGACTACATCAAATACCAACGTTAACTTCAACTGTACTATACGTATAAAATAATCCTCTTGTAGGAGCTCTATGGAAGTTTACCAGGAGCTCAGACACCAGATTCACAGCTCCAAGGAGAGGCTCAGGCCTCATATTGCCGACTCCTTGAGGCAAAAACGTTGTCCAAATTTCTTCCTGCCCAAGGGTGGCCGAGGATGCTTCTATACCGAAAGCAAATTGAGGTTGCCCCTAGGAAAATTAGTCCCTGGCAAAGACCTTGTAACAAGTTGCACTTTCTGGACATGTAATAAACTTTATTTTTTCTCATGTGTACTAGTATTTCCATTCTCTGTGTCCATATGTGGGCACAGAACTAAGGGTATTGTATTTAGGCATAACATTCTGCAATATTTTCAGTTTATGCACCTGTATCTTCAATTTGTATCTCACTCATCCTGGTGTCCTTATGGCAACAAAAAAATCTCACATTTCACAGAAAAAGTGAGACCTAAAATCTATTAATTTTTAGAGAATTCCCACTTAGTCTCTTATTGAATTCCCAAATGAAGCAAAAGGTAATCTGAATTGAAATAAACGAAGTTACTCAAAAATTGGAATGATTTTTGATTAAATTTTTTTTCATTAACATTTTCCTCAAGCTATGAATCATTGTGCACCTTGGAGAGCTCTGGTCAGTGCTGAGTCTGCTTCCTTTCTGCTCTTTGTGTCAGCTAGCCAGGCTGTTTGATCAAGGTTGACACTGCCAGAGAGAAGCTACAAGCCTCACAACCTCATGAAAAGGACAAGAAACTGGTGACATTATTACAGGACAGAGGAGAGAAGCTGAGGATGGCAGGCAATGATCAGCATGAGGCAAAGTTTGAAAGGAAAGGACCCACCAGTGGGTAGCAGTCTCAGAAGGGTTTAGTCTCTTTCAGCAGATTGTGCAGGTAGCATTAAATGAATTAATGCTTAATGTCCTGTATAGTTTAATTTTAGGGTTTCCTTTATAGCTTAGCAATTATAAAATATTTAGTCAGGTGTTTGTTACCTCATTAGACCTCACCTTGAATAACTGAGTACATAAATAAAGCATTCTATTAGCTTCATTTTACATTTCTGACATCTAACTAGAAGTGGTGTCACTCTGCAAAGCATATGACACCTGTGCAATGAGGATATGCCTTTCAAAAACTTGTTTGACATCTGAAAACCTTTGTCAGAGCTCTTCAGGAGAGTAACGAGAAGTTTTAAAAATAGGTACAAACCTCATAAAGACTTTGCAAATGCGGTGGGAGTAAAAGGTCAGTTTTGTCTTTGCAAACGGTTAATAGCAGGACACCATATGGCTATGTACTCAGACTGTTATTTCTTGTGTCTATTGATCATATTACTAACCACAGTCAGTCTGAAGATTACAGCATGGGGGATAGTGTGGCCACGTGCCAAGTTTTGAGGAATTACCTACTTCCCTATGCACAAGGCAGCATCTCACATGGGTGAAACAGTGGACAGAAGTGTCCCTCTGGTCTGGGCAAATGCCATAGCCACAGAAGGTGAAAGCTACTACTTAGGAATCTGTGCAATGACTGGGACAGGAGAAGAGAAGACTAAACCAGGGTCACTGATGTGAACCAGCCACATTTTTGGAAATCAGAACTAAAATAAATGGAAGTATTCACTGTGGGCATAAAATGAGCCATTATGCAAAGACAAAATTTAGTATAAGATGCAAAACTAGACATATGGTTGTTAAATCTTGGTACTTATAAAGGTGTCTGTGAATTCGGTTTTGAAGGCAAGGCAGTTTTTTGCAGCTCTGTTTTCCACATGGCTTTTGCATAAGAAATACCTAAGCTTTATGTTAGTCATACTTATCAAACAGAATCTTCAGTGCTTACCTGTCTTTTTTTTTTTTTTTTAATAAGCAAATTCTGCTTACCTTGTCATAAAACAGTCTTTTATACAGGGTTGTGTAATACAAGATTCTAGATTGACATTTACCACATTTTAAGGTAAATTTTTTGAAGTCCTCACTCAAATTTTATTTTCTTGTTCAGGTAGTCTTCCTGAATAATAGAAAATGTTGAAAATAAAAGATACCAGGAAAGCAATCCTCTCCAAAGCCTTATTTATGTTTTTGAAAAGATATTGAATGGATTCTGCAAAAGCCCTGTTGAGTTCTCAGTATATTACATATTAGCCAAACTATAACTTTTCCTGCCTATGTTATGCCATGTTATTTCTTGATGAACTCTTTAGTGGTCCTCAGGCAAAGAGAAAGATGCCAGTAAGTTCAGTGCAATAAGTCCAGTTCTCACATCTGCTTGCATCACAATGAGGAAATTGAAAAATATCTGTCTTTGCAAAGAAAGCCATTATTTTAAAAGAGATTTAAACAGTATTCAAAATTTTGAAGAAAAACCCTATTCTTTAGAAAGTCTGTTAAATAATTACTATATAGGATTAACAACACATCAGTCAGATGTGAAAGGCTGACAGTTAAACTGAGCTTTACATACCTGGCTAACCTTGATTTGGATTCCTTTATCAAATCCTCAGTGATTAATTTAATTACACATTTGCATAAGGTCGGTGGAAGATCCAGCACTGTTTCTACTTTACTTTGCTTGCCCTTCTGTGACATAGAAAATATTTTTGATCTTGGTTACTCTTAGATAGTTTTTTTAAATCTTATTGACTCCTGGCAAGTTGGCTGTGAAAAGTGTTCAAGAAGATGTTTAACAAATGGAAGAGGAACTAGTCAGGCTGCAATGAACTCCTCAAATGTTTGCTTCCATCAAAAACAAGGAAAAAATCACTGAGATTTTCACTGTCAAAACAACTGTATTTTTTTTGAAAAATCACAGAAAAATAACTGTTCCTGTGTTTACTGGTACATTTTTTCTCTTGTTCTTGTGTGTGTGAATGCCTCAGCCATTGCCATGAAATCCATCCTCTGTGATACTTGCCCTTGGCATCACTAGTGATGTGAGCAGTACCACTCTGGTGTTAGTAATTTCCCACAAAGCCTGAACACTGAGTTCATAAAGGTGAGCTTTTGGGCAACTCAGACACTTTCTCTCTCCCCCTAGAATGCATTTCAGCAACCTAAAAGGCAAGTGCAGTGTTGATTGTGAACAAGTGATACGTGGATGTCAGGCAGACTTTACAGGCAGACAACGTTGTAATTTACCTCTGGAGAGTTTAACTCAAACTGCCCAGCAGTGTCCTTTGCCATGTCAGTTGTCTTTCCATATTTTTGAATGTTACAACTTGCACACCGAAGGGCTTTTTTTTGGTGGGGAGTAAAATAAAGAGGGTGCCTACATAGTGTGTTTGTTGCTTCTTTGATGCTTAGCCCTGCCTAACCAATTTTTCACCTCTCTGTGCAGCCTCTGGTTCTGCTTTGTGGGGTCTTAAGTGTCTTGGTAACCTTTGAGGTATGGACACACATGTGCCTCAAGGAATTCTGTGCGGTGCCAGATGCAGAGCCTGTGCAGCTTACTGTGTTCTTGAACTCTTCAAAACACTGGAAAATTGCCTGCATTTGCATATGGCTGTTTTCAAACAGGAGCCTTTTGCCTGAGTTCTAGCCTTTCAGTAGTCTGGACACTACACAAACCGCAGTTTTCATGCACCAGTATAGTGTTTGAAAACAGAAATGTATATTTAATATATAGCTATGTTACATATAAATTTGTACCAAATATATAAATAGTAGCAAGGACTTGAATCCTGACCAGAAACACATCCCGATTACGATTTGATCACACAAAACACAGGTAAACAGAGGCTGCCATTTCTCTTTGACCATATGTTCAAGTGCTTGTGTGTAGCATCCTGCCTGCTTCCATATGCCTGTCTCCATTCCTTTCGGTTTCTGCCGGTTCTCACAGGTGTTATGACATTCCCAAATCCTCTCATTTCAGGTGTTTGTGCTGTTCCTTTCCCATCTCCAGCTATTCTTACTCTCCTTTCTTCAGCCTCTGTCAGCCCTCCCTGGGACATCCCAACCCACAGCAGCCCCCAGGCAGGTATTTGGTGGTACAAAAGGTGAGTTTGGTAATTTCGGCATAGCTAAATAATTCTAAATGTCTAATTTTGGGTGGCTATTTCATGGTAAGTAGAAACTAGAAGCATGAGAGACATTTACAATGTCATTTTAAAAGAGAAGAAAGAATTTGTTCTGCCTGATTTATCATCCAGGACTTTTGTCTAGACATTTTTACAGCAGAAATTTAAATCACTTATGACTTTAATTAGTAAAATGTCTTGGTTTAGTACATTAATGATTTCCAGGCAAATTAAATATTAAAAGGGAGGTCTGAGAAGTGTAGCTTTAAATAGCTGAAACTAAGATTCAAAAAGAGATGTCTTAGTTGTAGGGGATGTGTGTGTGTTTGTGTGTTTGTACATGCCTGCTAGCACAAAAAAAAAAAAAAAAAAAAAAGAGATTTTGGCTCATTTAATAATGGGTAAAATAATAAAGGTAAAGAAAAGGCTAGGGAATGATTTGTCAGTGGTCATAAAATCACAGGCATGTGTCTTTATCTTTCAAGAAGGAAAAAATTAAAAATGGCAAGAAATGACCTCCAGCCTTTGGTCTAAACTTACAGAATCAGTCTCAAAATTTCAGCACAAGGAAATTATTAAGAGCCTAGGCAGATGCTACAGAGCCTTTAGCAGAGTTCTACACACTCCCCAGGCAGAGAAGAAATTCACATCAGAAGAAAATGAGATGAGAGATGGAGAGAAAGTGAGTGTCTCACAAAATGGGTCCCTGTAGGCTGCTGCGCATATGTAAAACAGTAGATAAAAACCATGATAATTTTGATCTATCTTCTTTCTTGGAATCATTTATTTGTTTACTAAATTTAATTTTTGGCTCCTAATTCCTGTGAAATTTCAGCAGCAGAACTGATTTTAAATTCTTTTTAGAAGAAGCTTTGAAAGGTCTTTGTATGGAGTGTCTTGCCTCAAAGCAGTATACAGCATTCCTCAAATGAGGTGTGTTGCCAGCAGAGCAATTATCATAGAATAGTAGCATAATAAATATTCATTGGTAGACTGTTGCAGATCTGAGAATAAAGTCAGAATATGTTTTATTCACATTTAAAATGGCAAATTCTTCACATTATTAAAAAATTTAGTTTCTCTTAGACGTGTTTTTCTGGGCATCCTTTGGTTCTTAGGACAATGATGTCAAAGGAGAATAGGCCTAACCTAGGGGTTAAGAGAACTGCAGTGCTCTGTGTTACTTTAATGTATATGCCTGAGTAACTCACTGGGATCTGAATTCTAGAAAATACCTGCCAAAATTTTGGGACAGAGCTCCTATTTTAGAAAAGCAGTAATGTGGAAACAGGATATTTGGTCTTATGAAGGGAAGTCTCAGAATGGTATCCTCAAATGACGCCTAGCTTTGGGTAGCTGTTTAAAAATGAAAAAAGCAATAGGTACTAATCTTGCCAAGGGCAAGCTGTGCATACCTGTGTTCTGCCAAGTGCTTCATTGTCGAGAGATGTCACCTAAGAGCTCCGTGGCACCATGTTGTTAGCAAGAGAGGCTTCCTCCCATTTGATTGCAGTAGTTTTACATGCCCTTCTCTTGGCCGCAGCAGCATGTGTGGCAGGAGGGGGCTGAGGCAGCTGGAGGGACTCCTTTGGACACTGAGCTCAGGAAACCCTTGCAGGTGTTTTCATGAGCAGTTTGAAATGACAGACATAGTAAGCTGTAGAAACAAAACCTTAACTCCAGGAGGATTAAAATAAACTGAGATGAAAACATGGGTGTTCTTAACCTCCTCAGGATTTGATTCAAGAGCAGGAGCCTTATAGGATCTGTATGATATGGATTACATATACAGGTTCTTCCTCTTCCCCTTGGCATTGCTTCATGTCCATCCATGATGTTTCTGATCTTGTTATCATTCAGCACCTTGCTCTGCAGCAGTAGGAGTGCAGGAGATGATGCAGAGTCTGCTGGAATTTATCTCAAGTACCACTCAGGGATCTCATGAATCAAAGTCTCAGTTCGTTGCTTGATAAGGCAGATAGTCACTCCAACCTGAGAAAATAACTAGAAATATGACCTTTCTACAAGCTACCTTCAAACTGAAATGAAAGTTCTTTAAGATGAGATGGTGTCTGTTTTAACAGCTGGACCTGCTTGCCAGACAGATACAAAGAAAGCAGAAGAGGACCATGAGGTGTGGCACCACAAAAGGTCTGCCATGTACTGTGGGATCTCTTGTTTTCCATGTAGCATACAACTATGGTACAGCTTCTCACTGCCTACCATTAATTTCTTGGAGTGGCTGCCAGCAGGGGAAAATACACAAAACTTGATTCTTCTTTTGCATTTACTTGTTCTGTCTCTTTTCCTCTGACAGAGGTCACACCTGAGTGCACAGTGAAGAAATACTCAGAGCCCCAGGGCTTTGTCTGTTCCTTCCCCACTCAGGTTTGCTAACTCAGTAGCTGGTCTGTTTTGGCATTCCAAGCATAAGGAAAGCCTGGAAATGAAGAAGTGTCTTATTTTCTTTGCCTCCTTCCACAGCTCTGCTTCACAGTTTTCCTTTAGTCTTGTTCATCCCTGGTAGTCTCAACATTTTGAGAAAAATAATTGGTGCCGCCAATCAGAAATGTAAAGTTTCTCTTCTCACTCTTTTCTGACTTCCTATTTTCTCCATTTCTCCTATATTGTTCAAAGTGGGGAATGTGGGGGGCTGGGTGGGACAGAAACAGGTTCCACGTTGGTTCTGATGTTTCCTAGCTGTCTGAGCCAACACAATAAAGCTGGGTCCATTGACACCTTCAGCAACATCCGTGTTTAGATACATATATAGGAAAGCTGGGTAAGAAGGGCTTTCCTATAAATGAATTCCTCTATAAATAAATGTGTGGCAAATCTCTGTCCTTCAAGAAAGACCTCGACCACCGAGCATCTCTTTAATTTCAGAAGGAACATGCAGAATTAAGACCCTATTGTAAGCTGGACATTTCCCTTCCTTTTGGGAAATGTCAGCTGTTTAATTGTATGGGACTCATATTTCATATACACTGGAGCCTTCTGGATTACTTTTTGACACTGAGCTTCTGCTTCAGCCTTCTTCCCATTTTTTTCATGCCCTTCTGAAGCATTAGAAAACAGGATTAAAAAAAATACTATTTTTTTTTTTTTTAAAGTGATCTTGCAGGTAAACAAGGTAATAAACTGTAGCAAGTGGGAGAGCAAACAGTAAAAGAAATACAAAGCAGAATATAAACATACTGTATCAAATGGAATATTAAACATAACCCTAAACATACACTAAATGAAAAAGTAAAATAAGAAGTGATTTGTGGTCCAGTGGATTTTTCAGTCTTACAGAATTGTTCAGCGTCTAAGTCAGAAGAGAATTCAACTGATGAAACGCAGCACAAATGTTAAACTACTTACTAGATGGAATTTTGCAAAATCAAGGAGAACATAAGTTGAATTTTGAGGAGATTACAGTTTAGAACTAAAAATATTCAAGTATGGATGCACGGAAAAAAGTACCACTTCAGCTATTTTTACTTGCAACCACATTGCTTTCTCAGAATTGCTATTTAAACACTGCTTTAAGATCTGCAATGCTAAGCTGAAAGTCCAAATGTATAACTAGTCATGTTGTAATGAGTTTTCACTGAAAAGATGAGAATATCTGTAGGTTTTCAAACTGTTTGGTTAATATACTAGTCAAATCTTTTTTAAATAAAAAGCCACATCACCTGTTATTTTATTTAAAGACAAACACATACCTATAGACATCATTGCCAGTGCATTGAGATAGGGCACAAAAATAATGTACAGTGAGACTCAATGAGAATATACAGGGAAAAGATATAGTAATGCTGCTTTAGAAAAGAAGGATGGTGGAATTATTGTTTGTGGCTCTGTATTTATTCTGTTGCATACCATCATGCTCAGATAATCCTAATTCCATTGTTTACAGTGCTAGTAGTTGTAATATTTATGCTGTGTCACAGCCTCTGTGTGTTTATAGGCCTGGAAGTCCTTTGTGCTCGGTTGAGGGACTGAGGTGGCATGGGAGATGTTTTCATGCTGCTTGGATGTGCGTAGCCATTATTTTAAGCCTCTCTGGTATGACAGGGCTGCTGTTTAGAAACTTTGAAGAATCTGCTCAAAGGAACCATAGGAATAATGAGCACAGGGAAATCTCAGGCAGAGATGTGTTAGTTGCTATTCAGGGATTCAAAGTAAAGTGCACTAGCAAGCACTTTGTAGTAAATGTGTGCCCAGGGCCTGATAACCTTCAAATTTAAGGATGTATTTAGGGACTATCACATTTATAACAGAAGAAGAAACACTTTAAAAAAATATCCAGGATGTGTCAGTAAGGCACAAATGTTCTGGGGTCTACATTATCCTAGATGAAAATTATTCTCTTGAGTGCCTTCCCATTTTATCAGGGCAGATTTAGTCCCTATCAGAGGGCACCCTGAACCTCTGGGGTTGGCAAGAAGCAGGACTTGTGTGAAGTGCTTCCTTCACTCCTGTAGGAAACATCATGTCTGAACACATGCTTTGCCATCACAGGGGAAAAACATGAAGTTACTCATGCTCTGATGTGGTGGACATCCTCGGGGGCTGGACATCAGAGGTCCTAGCCGTGGCTGAGAGGTGGTTTGGGTGCTGAAGCAGATGCCATCTACTGTGGAAACACCTCAAATAATGAAGTGCTTTTATGGTCAGTATTTGGGCTTCATCCAATTTTAAAGAGAGACAAGGAGGAGCTTTTCAATGGCTGCACTGAGAGCAAGATCAACCCCCAGATGTTTCCAGACCTTTCAATTTTTTCTGTTTCCTTCCAGCTCTTTTTTCTGCCTAGTAGATCCATGTCTGAGTCTCTGCATTGGGAAACCTAGGGAAAAGAAAATTCCTTAACAACCTTTGCTTTGTTCTATTCTTGTGCATATAAAAGTGAAGTTTGGGATACTTCAGTGAAGGAGTCTTGCAGCCACACAAAGGAAAGCTGACTCTAGCATTTATTTACCCCTATTCATGTAAAGCACCAGTTATAAACAGTAGGCAATCTGCACGTATGAGGAATTTCAGGATTTGAGGATTACACTGGTATGGCGGGGGCTTTTCCTTTCAAGTGTGCTGCACTGTATTTCTAATAAATTTTTAGCCTTTAATCAATTGACTTGTGATTTAATTGACATGGACTGCAATCCTTTTGTTCTTTGCTCTGTTGCAGCTGTAGCTAACACACATCTGATTGTACTTCAAGTGACCCAATTGTTTATTTCCCAGGGAAGCAAAGACTTATCCAAAGTTCTTAGGTTTTCTTTCTCTTCTCTCATTGAGTATTTTGCTGGAGTTAGGAACACAGGTCCCTTTGTTGCATGGCTAGCAGATAATTTGTTTTGTTTAAAAAAACAGTAAATATCTGCCATTAGTGCTGCTGCAACTGCTAGCTATGAATATGAGAATATTTCATATTTAAATTAGTTGTGAAAATGAGACTAATTAGTTTTAAGTATTAATCTATGACTAATACCTCAAAAGTCTCAGTGAAGAGAAAATGTGCCATTCTGCTGTTATGTGGCTTAAGAGAGTAAGATAAAGCTCTGCAGTGCATGTTGTTTTAATTTAAAAATATTCTAATTAATTTTATCCTGACTTGGCAAATGCCTGAAGCAGCATTTGGCTGTACAAAGGGAGTGTGCTGTGCATCTCTATCAGTGTCTTAGCATTAAAGTGCTTCTGACAAATATCTAAGCCTCTTGCAGAGGATATTGAGGACCTGCTGTTTGAGTCATACATTGAGCTTATTGTCCAGCATCTCTGGCTTTCAAAGCTGCTAAAGCTGAAAGTTGATAATAGTGATACTGAGCTCTGGTACTTTCCATCAAAAAACTTCTCTTTAAGTCATTGATAAAGATCATGAACCACTGAGAGGCTAAATGATGTATCTAACCAGTATCACATGAGAAGTCACTGTCAGAGCCAGAGAGAAAAGAGGCTCAAGTCACCTGTTCTGACCACAAAACTACACTTACTCCTTACCTGTCAACCCCTCACTGTGTCCAATTTGTATTAGTATGGTAAAGAATCTTTGAAAACATAAGTACGTGTTCAAAAACACTGTTAGGGAATAATTTTGTGGCGTTGCCATACTTTTTTCCTACACATTTCTTTTTTGTTAGGGAAGTCAAAGATTATTTGCGCAGAGCAAATATTGTTCAGCTGGATTTTTTTTTTTTCCAGCTCTTTTGTTCCTGTTATGCAAGATACCTTCTCTGCTTTTTGACTTCAAACTTTTCTATGGAAACCAATTAAGGAGTTGTCATGTTCCTTGTCTGACAGGATAAAATAGCAACCGAAGTCTGGTACCCCATCCAAAATAATATGCTGAGGATGTTTCCTTTCTATCAAGTTTAAATGAGATTGAAATTGTTATTGATCCTGAGTTTTACAGAAGAACGTATTGGAGATAGGGCTACACCTTCGCCCAACTTCTTTTCTTTCCCTTTACTTACATTTCATCTCTTAACTTGACATTCTTCCCTCTGAGAGCTTTAAGTTCACTGTTTATCTCTGTATGAGTCTTTCCACAATGACATTTTAGTACAGCTCTTATGTTTAACCAGCTGGTGTTATTGTTCCAGGTGCTTCAGAGCAATACACCATTAACATATTGGGGTATTTGTTACCAAAGGGCAATAGTGACCAGGTTATAAAAAGAGACAGGCATTTCATGGGATTTTCAAGTGGCTTGTATGAGTTAAAGAGAATTCCACTGACTCTGAGGCTTCCATAAAACCCACTTCCAGCTTTTTGTACAAGATTTTTCTTAATACAGGGGACGTTAATGTGTGGAGTTAAGTGATGAGTATACCCAGGCACTTCACTGGTATGTATGCACTGTACGTGTGTGTATTTTGAGTCACACAACTCAGAGAGGTGGTAGATGCCCCATCCCTGGAGACATTCAAAGCTCAGCTGGAAGGGGCTCTGAGCAACCGGATCTAGTTGAAGATGTCCCTGCTCATTACAGGGGGGTTGGACTAGAAGTACTTTGAAGGTCTCTTCCAACCCAGACTGTTCTATGATTCTATGATATGCCACAGTGCTGCCCTGGTGCTGGGTAAGGCCATGTAATCCATCAGAGCATCCTGCAAGGTAGCGATTCTCCTTGACTTTGGCAGGATGTTTGTGCTCCCTGCTGAAACAGATGTCACATAGTGCTGTGCCAGCAATATACATGGCGTGGGATTCAGGTTCCACATAGGAACACTGGAAAAAGGAAGACCTTTTAGGTACTCTCAAACTGAATAACTAAAAAAACCAAGAAAATAAATTAAAGTGAAGAGGATTAATTTATTTATCTTTCAGTGTATCAACTGAACTAAAGCAAAGGTTAATTTTCTTGTAGTCTGTAAGAATAACAATATGTAGTTTAATTTCTGAGATACTGTTTTGGATTTTTTTTTAATGTAGTCAAATACTGGGAAGGTTCCAGAGACTTTTTCTTTCCTTAGTGAAAGATTTTGCTGAATTTGACCCCAAAACACAATTGTCCTGAACTTCTATTTTTTATTTATGTATTTGTATGTATTTATATATTTACCATTCACTGTACTTCTGAAGTGAATAATGTTCAGGGTATGATGGGGAAACCAGGACATGAGAGGAATCAAAGTTCTTGGTGTTCTTAGCTTTTTTAATTTTAAGAATTCTCTCTCAGAATACACTGCCTTGTGTTCAGCAGATTTCTGGCAAAATCTCACTTTTCCAATTTTACTACACTTTCTGGCAAAGCCCCATTTTAAAAACATTTCTATGTGTCTGTGAATAGCACAAAAAAAAAAGTCAATACTGACCTTTTTGTACTGCCTTATCCCTTCATTCTGGAATACAGTGTGTGATTTTGAAGTTTTTACTATTGAAACTATGTATGTAAGGTGCAGTATGTATGTCTGCTCTCAGTTTTCTGAGAAATTTCTTTAGCTGGATGTGCATAAAATGACTGTTGAGCAAAGCGTAGGTAAGTGGAGCAGAGTTGGGATGGTACAATAGACTTGAGTGAAAAAACAGAAATAATGATTTAGAAAAGTTTTCTTAGCCTGACTAATGGGCCTTCTCTTGTCATTCTTTCTCAGAGGTTGTTGACATAGTCCTGAGGAGATGATGAGCTGTTAATAGTACTTGTTGGGTTTTTTTTTCCGCTCATGAAAATGTATCTCAGTAGAGATGGAGAGAACAGTAATGCTAAAAACATGATGGGTAAGCAGAATGCTGAACAGAATGAACTTTAAAACCTTTCCCCAAAACACTGATAAATGAGTTCCTTAAAATGCTTTATTTTGAGAGATAGGGTAGTATATTCTTCATTTTATTGCACATCTAGCATGAAACAAGATATGCTTCATTTGCTATTTTGCCTGAAGAGTCACTGATAAAATCAAATTTTGTATCCAATCTTTCACTGTAAAATATTCAAACATTTTTTTCCTGCCAGTACTCACAGAAACAACTGAACAGAGTGTCTCCTTCCACTGCCCTTTGTTTATTCCTGACTTAAGAGGTCTACCAGTATGGAAATTGCACCTACTTTTCATTTTTTGAACGAATATTGTTTTTTAAGTAGCTCTTGGGGTTTGTTCTGCACAAACCCTTTAGGCTGTGTTTAGGTAGTACACTAATTCAGATGTTGTATCCCAAAGTATGTTAGTATCCCAAAACAGAGATACCCTCTTATTCACAGGGGTAAAATTAGGCAGGTGATTTGGTTCTTTGCTGAGTGGGTGACATGACCTCTGTGAAGGTAAATGCGACTGCAGGCAAGAACAGGTCTTTACTGGCAATACTTTGTGAGGACTGTGTTTCCTGAGGACCAAGATGAGATCTGCAAAGGTGAAGGGAACTGTTAAAATGGTAAGACAAATCCCAAGAGCAGATTGAAAAGTAGGTTTTTATTTTTTTCCCCAGACATTAATACTTTTATTGTAGAGGAACAGGAAGGGAACGCTCAAATGTTTGAATCCTCTTTGGTAATAGCAATGTTAAATATCACAAGCAGATTTTATGTCTACCCACTCAAGAAGGAAGGTAAATACATTTTGGAATTTCATATCCTACTTTGCTGATCCAGTTACTTTATACTCTGGTCCCTCTGCTACGCAACAGTCTATTATAATTTGTTTTATTATTCAGTGGCTTTTGTTGTGTAGCTTGAGATTATATATAGTATTGGAAAAAGAAATGCATTAGACATGTGGTGTTCAGCTTGCACACCCTCATTTCTTTTATTTCTTTGTTGTGATATATGGCAGATTTTTCCCTTTGGTATTCAGTATCCTACAGAAATGAAATGTTGATGGAAAGGAGCTATCAAATGACAGCAGTAGTTAGTGAGGGTTTAAATTCTTGTACGCAGTACAAATCCTAATGTAACCTTTACATTCCAGAATGAAATGTTGAAGTTGGTAGGAGCTACTGTGCTCAACACCTCCCTGGGTTGGGCTATCTGGCAAGTGCCACCGTGTTTCTACAGCTCTCTCTCTTGTTCTGCTCAGATTTTCCCAGTTTCCCACCCTTTTATGATTATCACCCAAAACTTTTCCTTTAAATTAAACAAGTCTTTCACAAGAAAATAGCTACTGAGGATTTTATTTAAAAGTGTTTTTTCTGAACATTTGTTCTCATGAGCCGGGTCTGCTGCTGAGCTCTGCTGGCCAACTTGCTGCCCCATTGAGTCCTCCTCAGCATGGTCCTGGGGCTGGCACAATCCCTGATACAAGCACCTGCATGAAGTGTTTTCTGAGTTCACCAGACACACCCCAAAGGAGTGTATTGAGGTACCCTCACTCTTGCTTCATGCGGTAGTTGCCTATAGTTTTTCTTAATTAGTCCTCAGCTATGGCTAATGTCAGTTAGCTCCCGATTGCTTCCCAAAATGCTGACAAGGGATCTTTACTTACTGCCTTGAGTTACTGTGGTGGAAAAAAGAGCAGCACTGAGTGACACTTCCACACATTTCTTTCCTCACCATCAAATACCATAACTGAGTCTCACTGCACTTATGGTTTCAGCCCAGTAGTCTTAAATATGATACATAATGAACAACAGCTTTGTTGTGAGGTTAAAAGTCCAGCAGCTGGAAGGGCTTACTTGAAGGTATTGCTACAGCTCATGGGTCTGCATGATCTATCTGCCAGCATCCAGGATGTGGGCAAAGCTTGGTTTTTCTACCTGAATTTAATTATTTGAAAAATCCACTGTGTGTTCAGGCCAACAGAATTATGGAAATAACACTGTAAATATTATTCTTTTTTTCACCATGGAAATCAGTTTTTGTAGTTCCAGACACATATGCAAACAAAGCAGGAGCTGGTGTGCTCCATCACTAGAAAGCAAGCAAAAGAGCAAGAGAGAAGTCAGTGTAGGATGCACACACTTAATCTGATTTCATTAGCTGTATGATCTTTAACTAAAGTAGAAAAACTAGCAAGTCTGTGTAAAGATACTGTCATTTGATTTTAGGAGCTGCCAATTGTTTTCATTTTAGCTTAACAGACTGCCTGAAGCTAAAGAAGGTCTGAGCAACAAAAGTAGGCTGAAATGAGAAAAACTATGAATTATGGCAAACACGATTACTTTGGTGTAAGACTGTGTGTGGACCCATTTGCTTTCTGGTCAAAGTATATAAAATCAATTTACTGAAAGTCAATAGCAAACTGCCAGGGTGAATGTTTTTTGTTCTTACATTATGTCTTGAACACTTATGCAACCCATTACTCTTTTACTTCTGATATTCCATCTGGAATAAGCCTTCTATATTTAGCACCTTAAAAAGCATTTTTTAAAAATTTTATTTTTATGTCTCAAAATAAATTGCACAAAGTAGAATTTCATACGGAGTGCTAAAAATCATCTTAGTTCTTCACTGGTTCAACAGTCTTCAAAAAATGTGCTTGACTTTGCCTGAGGGGCTGTACAGTTTAATGTCGCTGCTGTACCTCTGCATCTCCAAACTGGTTTTACTTTTTATAGGTAAATGCTGCGTCATTGTGCTTACACGTTTCTACATAAATAAGGCAATTTGACTCCAGACTTCAAAACCATTATTGCTATATTGTTGTATACAGTGTAGAGATTATAGTGTGGGCTGTTATTTTGTATTACAGGTTAAGCTTTGGGTCGATATTCTTCTAATTGTCTGTTCCTGCTCTCGAATTTAATCAACAAATTTTATGTGCATTAACATAGAATTATAATTTAATTTTCTCTACAGCTTTCATATTCTCAAGGAGAATAATTTGCCAATTTGATACGTTTGCTTATTGATTTCAGTTTGTGTTGCCAGATGTTCTGCTATGCCACTTGATGTCTGGATGCAAAGTAAATGAAAAAGAAAATTCAGAAAAAAAACCCAACAAACTAATGCTATGTTTTACAAAGAGGTGGAACTACTTCTTTCTGTGAGCCATATCTTGTTCATATTTTCAGACCGTTGCTGCTGGATGGTGGACAGACTGCTGGGAAAAAATGAAGTATGTTGAAATTTGAAATGGAGATTAAACACATGATGAAGAAAGAGTTCATATAGCAAAGCTATTTTCTGAGTTTATGTGCACGTCTGTGTATTTTTTTTAGAGGACTTACTTGCCATCTGTAACTAATCATCAGATATAACTCAAAAGAAGTTAAGAACCACGAAGATGATTAAGGGAGTGGAGCATCTCCCTTATGAGAAAAGGCTGAGGGAGCTGGGTCTCTAGTTTGGAGAAGAGGAGACTGAGGGGTGACCTCATTAATATTTATAAATATGTAAAGGGTGAGTGTCATGAGGATGGAGCCAGGCTCTTCTCAGTGACAACCAGTGATAGGAAAAGGGGGGCAATGGTACAAACTGGAACACAGGAGTTTCCACTTAAATATGAGAAGAAACTTCTTCTCAGTGAGGGTGACAGACACTGGAAGAGGCTGCCCAGGAGGTTGTGGAATCTCCTTCTCTGGAGACATTCAAAACCTGCCTGGACACATTCCTGTGTAACCTCATCTAGGTATTCCTGCTCCAGCAGGGATATTGGACTAGATGATCTTTCGAGGTCCCTTCCAATGCCTAACATTCTGGGATTTTGTGATTCTGTGAAGTAACTGTGGAGGAGATTTTTTTTTTTTTTTAATTAATTCAGGTACCATCTCCTTTACCTCATCTACTCAAAACCAAAGACATATATTTCTCTAAAAGCCTTATCTTCCCCCTTACTTAACACTGTCAAATTTTCTAGTCTGTTTTGGTGATTTTGTTTTCTCTTGACTGTCTAAGGATCTGCTGTGACTGCACTGATGTTTCTTGTGTGACAGCTAGCTTTTGCTCACAGAACTTACGCTGCAGCAAACCAGTTCCTCCTCTCTCTTACAACTGAGTAGTCGCATCCTAAAGTAGATGCCACTGTCATAAATTGATAATCTGCTTTGTGTCATTAAATATTGCATTTTGTAATAATACCAAGAGTAATAAGGAAGATGACTTCCATGAGAGAAGCCAGCTGAAACACAGTTTCTGGCTCTTCTGATGGAGATTTCAATAGCACCCTGAACCACTTCTGATGAAGCACTTTGTTAGCTGTTCCCCATAAAGAAAGAGATATACTACTACATCCCAGAAACAACTATTTTCCCACTTGAATTGCATAGCCACCATAGGAGGCTTATGTACTTCTCAAAATCAGTCTTGTCTTCAAATTTGGGGGAGGGGTGGTGGTAGTAATAACGTCCTATAATTTTCATTTTAAAGTCTTGTCTGTCAATGAAGTTTGGTTATTTTTTTTTCCCCATATATTTACTGATGGGGGACTTCAGCAACTGTGCAAATAGGCATGTGAGTGAAAGCAAGAAGGTGTATCAATGCATTGTGATATTGTATATATAATTGATGCAAGTGTCTCAGTTGTGACTATGCTGACAAGAGATGGATGTGACAATACCAAAATATTCCAAGAATTCATCTCTTTTTCTGAATTGTTTTTGCCAACTAGATTGTCTTTAAGTCAAAACAATGGAGTTTCTCTAAAAAAAAAATCCTTTGACTGCATTAAAAATAATTTAATATATTCCAGATTAAAGATGAAACAAATTTACATTTTGGAATGTGTAAAGTGCTTTATGTAATTTTCTACATTTTCCACAATTTTTTAGTTGACAGAAAACTGAAAAAGATCAGTCATTCATATGCTTTATGTTAAGGTTGCAAATGTATATTGTTTGTCTCCATGATGTTGTGGAGAGACATTTCAGCTGAGATGATCCTTCATGTTAAGTGCAGGGGTTTGGACAGATAAGCAGTCTAAGTGCATTACCAATCAGTGTTTCTAAGCCAAGTTATCTTCAGATTTCTTGAGGGCAGGAAGGGGTTATATGAATTAGAAACAGGAAATTAACACATTTTCTCCGTTCACTGTGAGACCTGTGGTTTCTGCTGTTACCAGGACTTTGCAGGAGTAAACTCTGTAATTCCTTACAGTTTTTCTGTAATTCATACACATCGGTCTGACCTCTCCCTGTCTATAGTAATTTATCCTTCCTAGTGTACTTTTAAGATATAAACACTACTTTCTGCTTCTGAGCATTTGCTCATTGGGTGTATCTTTAACTTAAACAACTGACATTAATGCAAAATAAGCTCACCCGCACTGGAGGAACAAAAGAGAAAAGAGGACTGGGTTTAGGCATTAGATTTCCTGTTTGTTTCAATACAAAGCTGCAGGCTGATCTCACTAGTGGCTCTATCCAAGAACAACAAGGCAGAGCATGATGAGCAGCACAGTGACTAAGCTGCAGCACAGAGCCTGGAGAAAAGTGGAATTCAGATATAAAAGAACCATGAGTACAGTGGCAATTGGTTCTGCCTCCAAGCTGCCTTCACTCCTTGGGGCCCTGCTTAGACAGGACATGTACTTTACTTACAAGGTTCCTCACCGCCTCCTTTCACTTCAGCTTTGTAAGAAAAGCAGGGACACCAGAGCTGGGCGTCTGGGCATCTGCTTCTGCCTGTGGTTGGGCGCTACAGGCGGCTGGTGGCGGGCTGCCACCTCTGTGCCCAGCCCTGAAGCATGAGCTGGGCTTTAGGGTGCTTCATACTGTGTTCTCTTTGCCTTTGTCTCTGCAAAATGTATGCCCAGATGCTACAGACCAAACCCAGATCAATGAAGTGATGTAGTAATTCAAAGCTCATTCGAGTTCATGAAGAATTTTTCCTGTTTCTTTTTTTTTTCTTTTTTCCTTATAGATTTTAATGGGTTTTCATTTAAGGTCATAAGGCCTTTGATTAATGGATGGCAGAATTATGATATAGGAAGAGGCCTGTTGACACATGTAATTATTCTTGCTCTGAAGTGATTCTGTGCGATCCATTCACTTTATGGAACTTGCAGAGGTTATGTGGTGAGATGAAGAATTCTACAAAGTGACATCCACGCAGTCTCATTACGTTCAGTATGTCTGTACTGTTGTGACTATGGCTTCTGCAATAACTTAATTATTGTGACTTGAATTTGTATCCCTGATATCATGAGAGTTCAATATTTTCTTTCATTTTGCCACAGCTCAGTAGTTAAACTGCAGACAAGAAATGATAATGTCCTCATATAATTGCACTTTGGCATGGTGTCATGCACTTCAAGATGGTGCAAGGAATGCTGCATATTAATCTGTGCTTCTGAAAGGCAGATTCATTCCCAGAGCTAATGCTTGCAGCGCTAAAATGTGTTTCAAGGAAATGTGAAAATTTGCTATGTTTCCTCAGTACACAAAATGCTGTCAACGGATTATGATGAACAGTTGTTTTGTCAAAAGAGTTCTTATCTCTGTAGATTTGGAGCCTTTTATTTGCTTTTGCATATTGCTTTTATTTGCTTTTACGTATGTTACTTCAAATCACTTTGAACACTAAACTTTAGACTTCTAGTTCAGAATAATAAGGGATCTTTTGACATTTTAGATTTAATTTAATAACTTATCTGTTGACTTTCACAAAGTCAAAACACCGATTGTAGATGTTGGACTATTTGGACAGTCAAATTGTCCAAATTTGATTAACAAAGATTAACAAAATTTCATTAACAAGATTAACAAAATTAGCCTTGTAGTGAATAGCAGGGGTCATCAGACTCTGTCCTTTGTTGTGTCCAGGATCAGATTTCTGCTTGGCTAATCCTCTCCTTGATAAATATCTACCAATTATATTGCAAACAAGTCAGTGGTCTAATGCGATAGTTTTCCAATAAAGGTTACACAGTTTTCAAGAGTGACTTCGGAAGCTTTCTTCCAAACATGTTTACCTTTTTCTTTTTTGTGTCAACCATCTAACACCATGTCTTTTAACACTAATAGCAATGCTCATTTTAATTTCAGTAGGACAGAAACCTGCACAACCTTTAACACAACAAACCCTTGCTGACTTAGTGCAGGGTATACTTATGTCAGGAAGGTGAGATTACGTGATAACTTTCATGGATATAGCATTTGATTCCTAGTAAACTCCTTTGCTGTTTATTGACCCTCATTGTCAATATACCAGTCACAATCTGAGTGAATTGTTCAGCCAAACTGCAATTCTCTTCCAGTGCCGGAAGTCCACCTGATGGCAATGAGCATAGCCTGTTGGGTCATGCCAATATATAGCCAATGGCTGTTTTTTGGATAAAATATGCTCTAAAAGAGAAGACACAGCAAAACTGGGAAAAGAACGTACTTTTTTTTTTTTTTTTCTCCCTTGAAACAAAACAAAACAAACAAAACCCAACCAACAACAACAACAAAAAACCCAAAACCAAACCAAAATGAAAACTCTCCCAGTCTTTTATTTTAGTTGTCTTGTCCAGAAGCTGGCCCTCAGCCTTGTGCTGGGGACCATTGTAGTCTACTCTGTAGTAACTACATGGCTGACAGTTCCTCTGTAGTCACAGCTCTTTAAAAAAATCAGATTTGGCAGGACAATTGTGAGACATCCAAGTGTGATGGACCTAAGTCGTGTTGAGGAAAAAAGAGCTTGTCTCTTGTCTGGAGTAGGTTGCCATGCTGTCACTTTCCCGTCTCCGCTGGAGACATTCAAGACCCCCCTGGGCACAGTCCTGTGCAATCTAAGTGAACCTGCTTTAGCAGGTAGGTTGGAATAGACAATCTCCAGAGGTCCCTTCCAGCCCCAACCATTCTGTGATGCTGTGATGCCTTTGTCAAGGCTTTCCCGTGACACACACTGCTTGCTGCCTTATTTCCGGCTTTGAGGTTGATGAGGGAGAACTGCAATGGGGGAAGAAGATGTCTATGGATACAGAGTGCACAAATGTAGAAGTATGATGAAAAATAACATCACAACCTTTTCTTTTCTGGACTGGAAAGTCAGAAAGTCCCAGGCGATTACCCTGTGTATTGAGATATGGATATGTGGGTCATTATCTGTAATATTATGTACTTCCTTGTTTTATAATATAATCCTTGAAGATTTGTTTTTATAATGTCAGAAATAAGGTTTTAATGTACTTCAGGGATTACTACTTCACATCTGTCTGTCTGCAGGCAAGAGAAAGCAAAATTATTCTCTTTAATGAAATAACTGAAGCTGTTGTATTTGCCTTCCATGGTTTATTAGCAGGAACTTGTTTGGTCCCAGTCATTTTCGCTTGATACAGTGCAACAAATACACACAGCTTTACTATGGATGAAAGGATTCTCCAGATGTGTAACAGAAAGCTCAAACAGGAAGCTAAATTTGACAATTTAAAGGCAGGTGTTTTTTCTGTTCCATTCACATGACTTTATTAAAAAGCTGAATCTACTTTCTGGGAAGGTTAGAAGGACAAGGCTACTGCCTTTTTACACTGTTTTACTTATAGAGTGATCTGTAGGCTTCTGTTGGGTTAAGAACTTTGCATAGGAAGTGCTCTTGGCCTAGGTTCTGGTAGATTTTATGCCAGAAATAATGTGTGCTACTGAAACAACTTCTCTGCTGCTCTGTGAACTTGTATAAAGTAATACTTGATACTTTATAGGTGCTTCAATATATTTTTTTTTATGTGTGTTAATACCACTTGTTGGCATTTAGTTCAATCACAACACCTGAATTAATTTATATCAATTTCTTCTGCAAAGTACTAAGTGAAACTGAACCAGTGAAGATCTGGCAGAGACTTGTTTTTAAGATGCTTAGGTACAAAACTTCCTGGGTGCCAGCTGGATGCTTATTTTGGGACTGGATGATCACAAATATCTGTAATTACCTAGTTACCTATTTTAATAATTTTCAGCTGGTCAGGTACCACAGTTTCTATATGATTCATGTTGTGGCCCATATAAAATCTTTTGACAGTCTCAATTCACTGGCAGATAGCAATTTACATTACAGAAACCAAGACAAAATTACATATTGCTATGCAGAAATTATTTACACAGCTCAACTGTGCTCTGGGTTGGGATATCTTCATCATCAAAAAGAAAGCTAACCCTATATCATCTCTGGATTTAAAAAAAGGTTCATTTTAATTTAAGTTGTTGACCATGCTAACCTCATTTATGCATGAGAGGCAACAATTTAGTAGCATAATGAAAGAAACAGAATTATTTGCCATTCTAACAAGTCCCCATAGCTGTTTCCATTATATTGTCTAATTTACACAGTTAAATAAGAATATCTAAACATTTTTTTTCCTTCCCCTGAACAAGGATTTATGTATGTTAGATAATGATCAAACAAATCCTGACATATATAAGTATATTTTACAACTGTTTCAACTGTATTCATTTAGCAACAAAACATTAGAAGAAGTAGTGCAAACAGATTAAGTTGAAATTGCTAGATGAAAATTGAAGCTTGCTAGGTGTTTACTTGGGAAAGAAAGTATGATGTGAAGTAGTGACTGCAGTAGTACTGATCGATGCTAGCCTTGTTGCAGTTAATAGTAACTTTTATATGGAATTTAGTAGGAGGGAGATGAAGCAGCATTTTCTTGCCTCTGACTTGACCTTGTTCAGTTGCCAAAAGACAGGTTTGCTTTCCTTCAAAACAGAGAAGACTAAGGCCAACGTCCAGAAAATCACACCCACCTTATGGATGGTGATTGCCAGGGCAGTTTGCAGAACTGTGGGCTTTTGGAGAAACCAAGGCAACAGCCAAGAGAACTAGAAGTATGGGGAAAGATGAAATACTTAGCTGACCTATTGGTAGAGATAGAAAGGAAATATTAGGAGGCAGTAGAAACACTCCGGACAGGCTATCTTTTTGCTCTATGTTGCGTAGTGCATAGCACATAGAGTCATAGAATGTCCTGAGTTGGAAGGGACCCACAAAGATCACTGAGTCCAACTCCTGCCCCTGCACAGGACAACTGCAAAATTTGCACCATATGTCTGAGCGTGTTGTCCAATCGCTTCCTGACTAGTGTGAGGTCTGGGACCGTGACTGCCTTCCTGAGGGTCCTGTTCCAGTGCTCCACCACCCTCTGGGGGAAGAACCTTTTCTTAACGTCCAACCTAAACCTCCCCTGGCACATCTTCCTGCCATTCCCTTGGGTTTTGTCATTGGTCACCAGAAAGAAGAGATCAGCACCTGCCCCTCCTCCTCCCATTGTGAGAAAGCTGTAGCTGCCGTGAGGTCTCCCCTCAGTCTTCTCTTCTCCAGGCTGAACAAACCAAGTGACTTTAGCTGCTCCTCATAGGGCTTCCCCTCTAAAACCTTCACCAACTTTGTGGCCCTCTTCTGGACAGTCTCCAGTAGCTTTATATTCTTTACACCTCAGGTGAGGCTGCACCAGAGCGGAGCAGAGTGGGACAATCACCTCCCTTGTCCCACTGGCAATGCTGTGCTTGACACTCCCCAGGACACCTCAGGAGGCCCTGTTGTCTACCAGGGACACTGTTGGCTCATATTCAACTTGCCATCGACCAGAACCCCCAGATCCCTCTCCAGACCAGGGCTCTGGGTGGCCTATAGTAAACACCCACAGCAACGTCCGCTTTGTTTATCACTTAATCCTTACCTAGAGGCTCGCAACTTTGCCATTGCCAACTGCCAGCTCCATGCATTCCAGCCCCTCTGCTACATACAGTGCCACCCTGCTGCTGCTCCTGCCCTGCCTGTCCCTTCTAAATAGCCTGTAGCCATCCATCATTGCACACTAGTCACAGGTTTCACTAATGCCAGTTATATCATATCCCTGGGACTGGACCAAGGCTTCTACTTATTGCTTTTTCCTCATGCTGCATGGATTAGTGTAAAAGCACTTCATGTGTGGTTCAGTATCCATCCCAGAAGGGCCTTCATCTTCAACATCAGTTGTCTGCACACTCAGTTCCAGGGCCTTATACCTGTTGTGTACAGGCACCTGGGAAGGTGGAGGCAGGCTGAGAATGGATTTGCCTGCCACCCCGAGCAGTAACCTGTTTCCATTCTCTGCAATCTCGTGGGTCTCCTCATTCTGCCTGGTGGCAAGAGGGTAGGGGATCCTTTAGGGCCATGCTTGGCCTCTGCACCTGCCTCAGGGATGGTAGCATGTGAGTCCACAAGTCAATCTCCTTCTCTGACTCCCTGATGATCCTCAGACTGGACACCTCCTCCCAAAGCTCTGTCACCAGGCTGAGCAACTCCTTCACTTGAGCACATAAACCACAGGTGAACTCCCTGCTGCCATCAATTCCTGCGCAGAAACTCGGGCACGCTCTGCAGGCTGGGACTTGGACAGTTGCACATTCCCATGTGAGCTCGTTTTAAGTGACTGCAACAGTTCTTGCAGCTGGAGGGACCACAAGGGATGCTGAAGGCACAGCTCTTCACTGGGTGGATACCATGCCTCCTGCTGTTCTTAGCTCCTTGCTAGTGGGTTGTAGCCTCTGCTTGGAGTAACAGGGTGCTTCCTGTTTGTCCTCCCTGCTCACCCTGCCTGTACAAATGTGATATAAGCACTTCTGAGCACCACTGCAAGGTAAGATTTATTTTCCTAAGACATACAGATATCACAGATACTGGAGGGGAAGATAATGTAGTATCTTTGTAAAAGAGGCCATCCATTGATTAAAACTTGGAGAAGATTTCTTGCTCTAAGGAGTCTTATCTAGATTTCTGTTAATCTAAGAGCACAAATAGAAACTCTTTCTTTCCTCTCAATTTCTTTCATACCTTTGTTTATTTAGAAATACCCTGCTGAAATAAAACTCTTAATTTACAGCTTGAAGTTTTGGGGACTGCAGGAGACTTAGAAAGCTAGTAATAATAATAAAAGACAAAAAAATAATCCACTTGAAAAGAGGAAAAAGATAGAAACAATGAAACTAGAAGGGATAATCCACAGACACAGAGGTTCTAATTGGACTTCCTGGCAACTTGTCAAAATGAAATCTTAGTCCTCCCTTGTAAAAGAGCACCTTTCATTGCAAGTTATCAGTGACAAAGAGTAGGAGACATCTGTGACTGTGACATGCCTCACATTTCTGAGTATAGGGCTGAAAGCAAAAACTCAGGGAGTTGGACAAACAAGCCCCAAACTCTGGTCTGACTGCACAAACATTTTGTGCAGTTTGATTTCTCTAGGATCCAGACTAATGTATAGGCCTGGAGATGTCAGGAACCTTGCTTCCTTGTCTGTGAAATGCATGATCATATTTAATGGAAGAAAGTTGTGACTGTGAAACCAGAAAAATTACTTTAGAATTTGAATTTATTCATTTTACACTGCCAGATAGCATCCGTGTCCTGTCTCACTCAGGGGCGCAGGCTCATCAGGGGAAGGGAGCTTAAGCATTTTATTCTCTTATCTTTCAGTAGAATTAAATTAATTAAAAAGGATCAATTTAATTAAAGTCGTGATTGTGACTGATTACCAAGTTTGACAAGTCAGGAAGATTAGAAAGTGGCTATTATCGCTGTGGGTCAATGAATCAAATTTATGAGTCCCAATGTCAACAAACTCAGATATGTTTGAAGGTGGATGCAGTTTTTATATTTGTACCTTGTCTAATACTGTTTCTCTTGTCACTTTTGCATCAATAGCCAGTGTAGGAGAGAAAGAAACTTTTGGACAGATATTAACAGCTTTTGTAGAATCTAGTACTGCTTGAAGTTGTCCCATAAAGCAGTGCATGAAAGTCAACTAATTAACTAGCCAGCAACTGTGCTGACCAGGACTTTGTGCTTGTTGAGTGTCAGGAAATTGAATCTGGGCTTCAATAGGGATAGATGAGCTGTTGCTATGTAAATGTCCCCATACTAGTACTGGTTACAAGGTTTAGCTGTCCACTGTGATATATCCATGACACCTAGGGTGAAGGCTGCAAGCATTCTCAGTGTGGTTTGTAAGAAAATCAAAAGGGATGAAAAATCCCCAAATGTTTCAGAACCTTTCCTGACAGCTTCTTGAACAATCCTCCCAAAACTCTATGGGATAAGAGCACATTAGGTTCCTCCCATCCACCAAATACACTTAGCAAGACATGGCAGATGCCCAGAGTCAGTTCAAGGCCTATCAGTAGACTAGGCAAAATGGATTTTCCTTTTTCTCTTTCTGGATTTCTCCTCTTACGCAACAAATTCAGTTTTGTAGCTGCAAATTCCCCTTCCCAAATCTACTACTACATGTAAAGGTGGTGATGCAAGCAGATGGAGGTGCATGCATGTCTGCTGCTGAAAAGACTTGCTAAAGGAATAGCAGTGAAGGCAGAAGTCCTGGATTCTTCATGGTGAGAGGAAATTCTTACCTCAGTCTTTTTCTGCCCTATCCCTGCACCCATGAAGGCACTTCCATGGGATATCTACAAGATCCCCTTCAGCAAGGGGTCAGCCTGAGAGCAGAGGGATCAGTCCTTCTGACACAGGAGCAGAGTGTACATCTCTAATGTACAGGTAATGGCACTACTCCTAAGATGACACTGCCACCACCCTCACAGGTGCTGTCATTTGGACCTTTTGCTGCATTACCCTACAAGGAGGCACTGAGATATTAGCCCAGGCTGAGGCAGGGCCCTGTCTGTGGTGCCTTGAAATGGGGGAGCTTGACCTCTTTCCATGCTTCATTCCCTTTGTATTCCCTTGGCATCCAATGTTGTTGAATTAGGGATGTGAAAAAATTACATCCCTGTCTGTTTCCTGTGGTACCTCTTTATGGACCTGTTGTACAGGGCCATGCCTGATCCATTTGTGAATCTGCTGGTGCTGTCAGTCTCCATCACCTCCTCCAGCTGCAAGTTTCAGAAGTAGCCAAAACCCCCAAATCTCCTTGAAGCCCTGTCTAGGCTGGGGAGTCCAGCTCCTCTCTCACATGCGTTTTCTGTTTTTGGGTCAGAGAGACCACACAGGCAACAAGATGTCTTCCAATTCTTTTTTTCCCAGTGTTTCCAAGGAGGGGAAAGGAAAGTGCTACACAGAGCAGGCACAAGAGAAGGAGTAAGATCTGGAGCGTCTTCTACTTGGAGGCTATTTGGCTATCCAAGTCAGATTGGCTTGTGCTTAGAGCTGACATTACAAGCTTTTATTATTTGAGGCAGTTGATATTTACAATCACTTCTTGGAGGACTCTGTTTTTAAAACTGCAAGATCCCTTTGGCAGATGTTGGTATGGAAAAATATAGGATGTTTCAGGAAGATGGACCCAATTTCAAAGCAGTATATTTCACAATGGCAACATCTTACAATTACACAAAAATTTACAGACAGTTTAATGAGTTATCAAGTTTTAGTAACCTTTTTATGCTCTACGTTCCCTCCACCTGCTGTATGGACAACATCAAGACAATAGTTGAATTTGTCCCAAATGCCTCTCAAAGTGTCTTCTTCCACTGAGGTCACTGCTGCCCTGATTCTGTTTTTGAGCTCATCCAGATTAGTCACTGATGGCAGCACAAAAACACAGGTCTTTGGTGTACCCCCACAAGAAAAAGTCACGGGGTGTAATGTCTGGGGATCTTGATGGCCATCTTTTTGAAACACCCTGTAACTGCCTTTGTGCATTAGCCACATTACATTACTTGAGCAGACAAATGAGCCTCTTCTCTGTGTAGTGCATTACTTTGCGCTGCATGCAAGAGACTCCTACTTTACTGCTATCACTGGAAAAGTTCTTTGCAAGATTAAAGTCAAAAGTGTGGCTAATCATTTGTCATTTGTTAGTTCACTAATCAGGAATGTGCTGTTAGAAATCTGCAGAACTCTCAGTTTTGGAATAAAAAGTTTTTTTTCAAAGTCTCTCATTTGACTATTGACATTTACTTTTTTTTTTTTTTCTTCCTTGAGATAGAAGAAGTGGACATTAAAAAGGTACATGTCTGTGCAGAAATCCAAACAATAGCCAAATACACTTAAAGGAAACAGTAGCTCCTTCACACTGTAGGAGTTATTTACTACTTTGCCAAACTAACAATGAATAACTCAAACAGTTTCCTCTTCAGTGACCCTCTCTTGCGTCCACTAAATTTGAAGGAAAAACAACCACTGAAATCAATGAGAACAGGATCATGCACACAGTGTGCAGGCTCTGTAAACAGATAAACAAACCTGCCATCCCAAATCAGTCCTAGGATCTGAGCAGCTACCGTTAGGAGACACTTAGTTTTGCTTAGGCTGGTATGAGTTGTCTTAACAACTTTCAATCTCTTTTTCACTTCAATGTGTGATAATATTTGCTAGCATTTTGGAATTGTTATAATGAATCAAATTATGTATTTTTTTTTTTCTAATATGTGTTTTCTAGTTAAAGTGTGTATGTCCCAGACAGTGCAACTGGACAGGGCATCCTGCTATGAGCCAGCTCAAGGCTTCCATGGGGTGCAGAGGGAGCTGAGAACCCACCAGGGTCTGCACTGCACCTCCACAGCCACCCACTGCAGACATGCTGGGTTGGACAGGAAGAGGAACAGCTCTGCAAAATGAGTCTCCTGCTCTCAGGAGATGGAAACATCCTCCCTGTCCCAGGACTGGATGCACTTCTCCACCCCTTGGCAACAAAGTAGGTGGTGAGTCCATTGGATGTACCTCAGTAATTTGCTCCTCTAAGGTAAATTGCTTGCCTTTCTGGAGCCCATATTTGGCCTTAGTCATGTCAGATGTCTAGATTTGTGACAAAGTAATATAATTCATATTTCATTTTACTTAATTGGACAAAATGTCTCTTTGTGGGACTACAGCAAAGTAAGATTTCAAGATAAGGTTCTTAAAAGGGAGGACTCAGATCTTATATAACCATTAAAAGAAAACAGTGCAGGTAGCACCAACATTGATATTTTAAGAATAAAAAGATTGAGTCATGCCTCTAGGTCACTTGAAGTTCATCACATGCTCAGTTAGTACCAAATCCTTTTCTAAGGAACTTCCTGTTGTCTGAGGCTTTATCTAAGTTCAGATATAATGGGTGATCACAGATGTGCATTAGAGAACATGAAGATCCCAGAGCACTGAGGGAGTGTGCTGTAGAAAATACTAGGGTTTGTTTTGAAATCAGACTCTTCAGAGTGGTTTTTGTTGAAGAAACTGTAATAAAGTAAGATAGGGTCTACCCTGTATTTTGAAGGTATAAGAAATTTTGGACTCAGGCCTTGATCCTTCACAAAGTTCTGTATGGATACATCTCATGATGTCCTATCCATCACGCCATATGCAAAGTTTTACTAACTTCCCAACCATAAATAATATGATGAGTCTCTTTTTCTCATGTAGATGGTTTCATCTATCTCTTCACAAGCATTGTACTGCACTGGTACCTTCTGCAGGCATAGGGTACTACCTGAACTATGGTGTTTTCCATCCACTTGTCATTGCTGGAGGCCTACAAGAAATACAGGCAAAAATGGAGAAAAAAACCCATGTCCTAGTGCGAGGGCTGTGTGTGCAGCCTTGTGCCTGTGCAAATGATTGCAATGAGGACTGCAAAGATGAGAAGCAAGGAGGATCCTTATCTCACCAGTGCAGAAAGCTGGCCAAGGCTGAGAGTGAGAGCATGGGGCATCTGTGCAGCATGGGGTGTACGAGCATCCCTCCTCTTTCCGTGGCATCAAACACCTTGCAGAGTGCTCTCTGTATGGGCTGAAGGTGTGAATATCTTGTGTGTGTGTGTACGTTTGTGTCTGTGGACATAGACATTAGCTCTTCAGGTATAAAACTGGTGTTCCTTGCATAATTTATTTTGGAGCAAATAATTAATTTTTAGGCTTGTCCCACAAAGCTCTGATGATTTGCTATGTCACTGCATTCACCGTAAGCATAGTTCTCCCATTTAAAGATAACACCCGTGGATGAAACTTCACGAAGTGAGGGTTACTGCCTGCTACGAAAAGCAAAACAGTTAATTTCGTGTCCTTATCTCCCTTTCCATTACAAAATCCAGCACATTGCGGCCAAGTGTCTCTGTGAGTCACTGTCCAGTAATTAATCTCTGCTATGCCAAAGGCATTCAAAGCCACAGCACAGAATCACTCAAGTGAATACTGTATCAACTGGAAATTAAAGTTTTAAAGGCTCTACCTCTTGTTACTCTTGCAGCTGCACTTTAAAAATATTTCTAAGTGGAAAATGGAAACTTGCTATTAAGGTGAGGAGGGGAAAAGTGGGACTGACTATTCCTCTGTGACTTAAAATGGTTGTTTGACAACAACAAAGCCAGGGACAATCAAGAGACATTAATACATAAAGTGTCTTTAGAAAATAATCAGCTCATTAAAGAAAAAATGTTATTCCTGCCTAATTATGAGGAACTTGTTCAAACAGGGGACATTACCAGCTGGGTAGTTTTATTCTATTGATGATTCTTAATTTTTTTTTTTTAAGCTGGAAAGTCTTTGAATTATTAATGATCAAAGCAAGACAGTCTATCAGATTTTCAGTTTTATGCTCTGTTTCTCTTGGACCGTAAATGTCTTATCTGCAGGTCATCTTTGCTGGGTGAAAGAGGTTCTGCTTTGTCATACTCCTGTTCCTAGTCCCTAAATGAAGGAGTATCTTGACAGCACATCTGAGTTATGCCCTGAGTTTACTGCACCAAAAATAACCTCTGCTGTTTGTGTGGATGACCAGAGCTGCTACATAAATGCTTTTGTGAGAGCTGGGGAGATCTGCAGAGATGGTCCGAATATCCTGGGAAATCTAGATCCATCCCTATTAATATAATCTGTATCTCTTTCCTTATCTGGTAAAAACCCACCTTGTTTTCTAGAGGGATTTCTTCTCTCTAAGACTCTTCAGACATGTAGATGCTGTGGCTGAGGTGAACTGTATGCAGTTCAGGAATCACCTGGAGCCAGAAATGTTTTCGTTTAGGATATGCTTTTCAGCTGGATGGCTCTGTGTAACACAGCCTCCCCTCATCATCAACATTGAACCTGGTGCCACCTGGTTTGTGTGGTGCCTTCTGAAAGGGTTAGCTCCATGCCTGCTCCTCTCCCAGCAAACTAAAACCAGTAATGAACAATAATAATATGCGCACTTTGAGAAGCATGTAAGTTTGAAAAGATTACTAACTACCAATGTGTATCCAGAGAATGTTAGATCAGATTGCCTTTTACCTAGTTATATATATTTTTAAATACATATGCTAAATGTCATGATGGTTGGCTTTAGCTCTCACTGCTCTTTAGTACTAATATCAGTATTTCTGCCACCACATCTGTGCATTTTCTTGCAGTTGGGTGGAGAGGTCTGAATCTGTATCTACTGCTTGTGGGCTGCTAGAAAATTTCCTCTGACCTCACGGTGAGCACTGTTACCATCATCTTTGTCCATATGGTGGTGTTGCATACTCTTCTTACAAAGTACTGTAATACATTACAGTTGTTATATTGCTTTCCAAATGCTGGACATTTCCTTGGCCCATGATGTTCACCAGAGCATGTGTAGCCCCATGTGATATGTTTGTATTTTTTGTAAGCTCCAACATGAAGCTCCACATTCTCTTCTGACTGAAGGTCTGGGATTTTTTTTTGTTTTATATTAATGGACGTCATTAAAAAAAGAATCATAAATTACAGCACCATAACATTATCAGTCCTCCCACTGTACATCTTGGGGCACAGTTTGTGAGATGCCAGCCTCAGTAGCAAAGTCAGTTTAGAGTTTTGTGATATAAATCTTTGGTTGTTTCAAGAAAGAAAGAAAGATTCCTTACATGAGAAAGGAAATTCCTTACATGAGAAAGAAAGTGTCCTTAAGTGAATTCTTTCGCTGATGCAGTCCTAGTGCATGCTCTTCCTCCACTCAAAATGCTTTTAATGTGTTTTGCCTGAAACCATGTCCTGGTCAGAAACAGTTCAGAGCCTGGGATTTTGACACCGGTTTCCTTCATCCTTTGAAGCACCTGAGCTCAGGCTTTGGAGCCCTGGTCCTCAGCTCAGCACAGCCACTTCCAACCGTCTTCTGTGAGAAACACTTTTAGGTACTGTTCAGTGAAGTTGTGGCCAAGTCTTCAGAGAAAAGGACTGGAAACTTATTTTGCCAGATTTATTCTTCAAGCCAGCAATTCAGGAAATTATATTTCCTGTCTGGACCAGTCAATTTCTGTTGTTTAGCAAATCTTTTTATTTTGTCAAAGACTAGCTCTCTTTCAGGAGCATCTGTCATCTTCAGAATTCTCCAGAGTCCTTTCTTCTCCCAGTCTAAACTGGGCTTATGTGTGGCTTATGTTTAGCTTTTGCAACTCTAATCTACCTCTTCAACCCTTGATCATTCAGCACAGGCTCTTCAGAGCTTTTACCTTTTTCCTGTCCTATCTGAAGAAAATTTTACTTTTTTTTTTTTTCCTTTTCATTACATTGACAATTGATCCTCCTCTTGGGCTGCCTGGTTTCAAACCGGTCAACTGGTTTCAAACATTTGATTTCTAGCTGCTGTTGTTGCACACATCACTTAGAGACTGCATGAAATCTCTTAGTGTGCGCTTTCAGTGATGCTATTCTTCCATTCAGTAGCTTGTTATCTAGTTTTGCCTCACAATGTGCCCTGTTCAGAGATACCTGGAGGCAGATTTTGACATTGCTTTGCTTCCTTTTTTTTTTTTTCCTTCCCCTGTCCAAATGCTAAATCAGCACAGCAACCAGTTCCAGTTAGCTACTCCAGAAATGTGAAGATACACTTCCCTGCAGACAGCAAAAAGTTATCTCTTGGAGGCTGATGAGACCTTCTTAAGAAATTCCTGTCTTAATTATCACTTCCTGATATGAATTTGCAAAAGACTTCCTCCTTGACTCTCTCCCCCAGCCAAAGATCTAAGTGAACAAAATTCACTTATTGGCTGTGGATGCTCATATCCCTGTGGGAATATGGACTGTGAGTGCTTTCTCCTTGTGCTGTAAGAATATCACCTGGCTCTACTTGTCATACTGTTAGTTTTCCCAGCGACTCTGCACAGAAACCGAAATTTTGTCTAAGGCAGAAGGTTGGCTGCTCTAAGCTATTGGCATAGCTCAATACCTTAAAGTACATCTGAGAGATAGTATGGCTCTGAGTTAATATTCCAGGATTTGGCTCCCTCATAACAGTTGAACACAATCAAAATATTGTCTTGGGGGTGATCTCTGCTGTTCAGAACAAATTGAAAGAAGGAGCTAGGCTTTGTTACAAGTAACATGTGAATCCTTCCGTGACACACTTCCTCTGATAATAGAAATGAACATGCTAAACCTTTTATAGAGATGTCTGCTAACCTACAGAAGCTGAAGCTGTCAGGTCTAGTTCAGCCCTTGCCTTAGGTTTCCATTTCTCACTTAGCAATTGCCTCCCAAAACATGTGTGAATAGGAATGCATGAAAATATGAGCTGTATTTTCTATTAAAAACTAAAATGTCATTACACCAATATGAAGAGTTAATTGGATGTGGAAACAGACTACAGCCTGTGTGGGGCTACAAGCTATGCAGGTAGCTGGGCACAAGAAAGAAGGGTGGAAATGTCTTCCCTGTCCCTGTACAGATAACTGACACTAAAGAATGATGAAATCTAAACTTTTGTCATGGTCTGTCTAATAGGACTCAAAAACAGAGTATGGAAATGCCCTCTGGTTAAATGCCACAGCACTGTTGTACTGTGATGCTGTGGTATCTCTTTACTCTTGTTTCTTTCAGGAGGGCAAAGAGTGAGCAAAGCGTGAGCCAAAGGACATTCATATTGGTGCTGAGAATTAGTGTGCCAGGTTTTACTTTCACTGATTTTTTTTTTTTTTTTAAGGGCTGTTTTGTTGTAGTATTGCACTTCTACTGCTTTCAGTATTGGGGAGAAACAGGCCAAGATTTGCTGTTGTTTATGGCTGATTGGCAGCTGCTGTCAAGTCTTCCTTGAGGAGATGAGTGTCTATGCCAAGACATAAACCAGAAAAATTAATGCTCGACTCTTTGCCAGTTGCTATAGGAGCATGAGAGAGGCTGAGAAGTTCAACAAGTGTCATCTGGCTAGGGAAATTCCATGAACTGGGAGCAATTATGCTGGACTTGTTACTGTCCTTCTTTTAGCCACGTAAGATGCTCAGAAATAGCCATTGATGCTGTAGACAAAGGGGCTGAATCCTTCCTTGGGTAAACCTTACCTGTTCTCATGCTTTGCTGTCTAGCCAAAAACTCCTTTCCCTAGCTAAGAAAAAATATAATGAAATTAAACTTAAATAGTTGCATTTTAACAACCAGATAAATTTATTTTAAGTTACCATTCAAGTGCTTGAATTTGCATTATCGATGCCAGGTACAGAATCAGCTGGGACCTGCTCACATTTATAGAAGAGCTTATCCTTAGGTGTTAAGCTGGCAGCAATTGTATTCTGGTCTGGTTTTAGCATCTAAAACAGGCTCACAGTTAGAAACTGGTTCGACTGAGTGAATTCATGGGCTGTTGTAGTATAAGCTCTACTGTTGGAGTGATAAAGGACTCAGCATTCTGATTCAATGTGAATCACACAAAGCCATTTATTACAGAAACAAGTCTCCTTATATACGCAACTATTCTCTAATCATGCGTCCACGCTCCAAGCATGGATTCGCTAAATGATTATCATGGGGCACATGCTGGAGCCCCACCAATGGTAGGTCCGACGACTCACGCCATACTGAGGCCCTGTTAATGAGGAAACACCCCTCTTTCTCACAGCAGATTCTGTTCTCAGCTTCTCGAAGTGGCCTTGAGATTCCTTTGGCCCTGACTAATTCAACAACATATCTCCTTCTAACGAAACCCCTCCACACTCTACCAGTGGACCAAGTTTAAAATTTGTCATGGGGCATGTGGTAGGAATATAGCTAATGCTCTTTCGAAAAGCTGCTTTTGGATCTTATTAGAGATGCCATGAGACCTAATGGTAGAGGACTGAATTTTCACACTCTGAAGCTTCTGATGTTCTTATGTGTCCACTTCTACTTGAAGGTTGACCAGTGTGTGACACAACTCTCAAAGAACACTGAATAGACAGCCAAGAGTTGGGGTGGCTTCAGACATGTGAATACCGCTATCAATATGATGATATCCAGGTTACTTGATTTTTGTAGTAATTTGTATTAGTCTCTGTAAACTGCACATCTACTTAAAAAAACCCAATGAAATAGTGGTTTCAATAACATAATTTTATAACAGAGTCTAAGCTCTGTATTCTGGTAGACACATCAGCTACGGGTTTACGTGCCAAACTTCAATGTGTGCTAAAGTCTTGCAAGCTGAGGTGTCTTCTTACTCCTAATACACTGTTAAACACAACACCTGCTGAGGCCTGTAAATACTAATGATGTTTGCAGAGAATGTGAGATAAGTTATCACTGGTGCCAGAATTGCTCATTGTACTGACCACTCCAAAGTGACGAGTCCCATGTGGTTTTGTTTGGTTTTGCATAAGGGGCTGTTTCAGAAAAGATGAGTAAAAGATGGCTGTAATAAAAGGACTCAAGATAAAATAATTGTTAGTATTTTAAATCATCTGGAAGATTTTTTTTTTTTTTTTACAGAAAAAAAGATAATTAGTGACACATTAAATGCTGGCATTCAATGGAATAAAATAATAACAAATATTAGAGTATTTAAAGACGTGAAAGTGTTATGGCTTATCATCAGGATTAAATTTTTTAATTTGCAAAATATTAAATATTTTAGGTAGTTGTACATCTTTTATTAACTTTAAATAAAATATTAAATTTACTTCAGTTGCATAAGTAAATCTGGAGATGAAATAATCAAATCAAAACCTAAGGCAATTAGATTTAGTCAGGTTAGAGTGTATGTGACACAGATGGCTTGTATTAAAGCAAGAATCAGTTCATCACTAGTTCTAGGAAAAAATGGATAAAAGGAAACAACTGACTTTTGATCATCTTTTGCAACATTCAATTGTGCAATGATTCAGATGTTTGTTTATTTTGATACATTTAATGTGAACCCATGCTGTGCTGGTATTTTAGGAATCAGTCTGCAGATGGGTCCATCATTATTCATTTATGCAAAAACTTTCTGGCAAGGCTGCTTAGCTGAGCAAGTGGTGGAAGCCTAGGACAGGCTGGGTAATAAAGCACTGACAGTGTTGATCACCTTTCTGAGGCCACAAACCCTTGGTCTCCTTATACTTTCTGAGTAAGGTGCATGAACGAGTGTTGTACTTTGCTCTTGGTGTTTGTTGGAAGTGCTGGCCAGCTGTCTGGAAAAAGGTAAAAAATTGGTGTTACCTTGGAATGCTGAGTGTAAAACTGTCTTTGCTTGAAAGTTATAGAGTCAACAAAATGTTCTTAGTTTGCCTTCATTTTGAAACAGGACTCAGTTTAAGAGTTAGCTAGTTGTAAGAAATTTCCTGAGAGTGAAACACTTTCCTCAGTCCTCACAGCTCAGACCTTGTTTCTGACTCGTTCACATTCCAGTCTTTACCTGCTGACTGGCAACAAATCTTATCAGAGGCAGTGAAAAGAAGGAAGGGAGCTTCCTTCTGTGTGCTCCTGGTTTACTCCCCAAATGGGAATTTAAGGATCTTATAGTGAGATGCACCACCAGAAAATGTGGGAAATAACCCCACAAGAGGCCCATATGTATTGCCATTTATTACGTCTTGGAACTTCTGTGCCCATGTTGGCTTGTTTGTAATCTCAGGAGAAAACTATCAAAATCTCACTGTGATCAGCATCACAGGAATGCTTTATGAACCTGCTTACTAGATGTGAGGAGACAATATGGTAACATTGCTTCCTATGTGAGCACAAAATAAATGGTGAGTTTGCAGTTATCTAGCCAACACCTGTTGTGGAACTGCATATTTTAATAATATTTTATTTTTTAAAATTTTAATAATACTAATAACGCTTACTGAGTACTTTAATACTACTTACTTCTAATAATGTGTAATACATGAGCTCTTTTATATTCCCTCATGTAAAAATTCACATTTTATGAGATAATCTGAAAGAATATATCAGAAGCAAATAAAAAGTTTGTTTTGGACGACAAGTCCCATGATATATTTTTCTCCATGCTTATATGCCCTTTATCTTACATAGGGTATCTTGATCCCCAGCTAAATGAATACTATGACATTTAACTTATATGAATAGACCTATTGGCTTTAATGAGAAATATTCAAAGCCTATTTTAGAAGTCTGGCTCCAGAGGATATTAGTTTAGAGCATTCTTTCGCAATTGCATCTAAGAAAGAAGTGTCTCTGCAGGACTTTTCAGAGTCCACCATTATGTCTAACATTACAGGATGCAAATACCTTCCTTTGCATTCGTACCTGGAAGTGTTTGCAACTA
The DNA here is from genome assembly GCF_037038585.1 of Patagioenas fasciata. Classification (NCBI taxonomy): domain Eukaryota; kingdom Metazoa; phylum Chordata; class Aves; order Columbiformes; family Columbidae; genus Patagioenas; species Patagioenas fasciata. Next base: position 36,389,298 of record NC_092560.1, read on the forward strand.
GAAGACAAGGCCTTGAGCCTGGAAAAGTAAGTGGATGTCACAATGGCGCACACAATTTCAGATGTCAATATAAACTGTTGGTGACCGCTACACTAAAGAAAATCTTCTATAAAATAGTTTTCATTGCTTTCATTTACAGAACAGAATAGAATAGAACAGAAAAGTTTTGGTTTGAAGAGACCCACACTGCCTGATTGCTCTCAGGGCTGACTGACTGCTAAAGCGTGTTGTGAAGGGCATTGTCCAAATACCTCTTTTTAAGGCACTGGCAGGTGTGGGGCATCAACTACCTCTATAGGGAACCTGTTCCAGTGTCTGACCACCCTCTCAGTGAAGAAATGCTTCCAAATGTTAAGTCTGAGCCTCCCCTGACACAGTTTTGAACGAGAGTAGGATAATGAGAAATAAGAACAAATATACAAACAGCTTTCCCACCATCACCAACATGCTCAGCCTTGCCCAAGAGTGGGTCCCTCTTGGAGCCGGCTGGCATCAGCCCTGTCAGAAAATGAAGGAAGCCATAAGTACCACAGATGCCATACATGCCACACATGCCATACCACACATGCCAAAGAACATGAAACATACCGTAAAAAGCCATACCATACAATACCATATCATACAATAACTTACCATAAAATACCACATCATACACAGAATACAAAATATGCACTATACAAAATACAGCATACCACAGAAAACAGAACACCATACATACCATGCCATACATACAAAAAATGGAACATGAAATGCAACTCAATGCTAAATGCAATGTACCACATAGAACACAATACTATACCCTATGCTTTACCATACTCCTGGATGTACCACACACACAATATAAAATACAATACCATATTATACATACCATACACCCAATGCAAAATACAATATTATGCCATACCATACATACAATAGTGTAACATACATATCATACCTACCATCCTATGCACCTATGAACCGTACCATACAAACCATATTATAAACACAATACCATTCATACAATACATACCATAAAATGCCAAGCACACCATACAAACCATACCATACAAAATGCCATACCTTACAAAATACTGTACCATAAAATGTATATTATACTATAAGATGAATACTATACTATACCATACAATACCACAGAAAGCAATACTGTACCATACTATACAAGAAAATCCAAAATGCAGTATAATAGAAAATACAATACATACAGTACAATGTGTAAAATCTAATGCATAATATGCAATACAAAAACCAATACATACAACACAAACTAAAACATATAAAATACAATATGTCTAATACAATACAAACTATAATAGTAAACAAAATACAGTATAAAAGGCAATATAAGAAATACCATACAATACCATACATACGCAAAAGATAATAAAATGCTCATAATACAATACATGACATGCCATATGTATCATACCATACTTACCATGTTGTACAATATATACCTTACCATGGGATACATACAATACTATACACTACACACAATACTATAGAAAATACGAAAATACCATAGCATACAATCCATACCATGGTTGTAGGTGGGTGATTCAGGGTCCTGCTTGCCGCAGAACAGTATTTAGTTCACTTAGAGAAAAGTGTGACTTCACGGAGTTTGATGGAAAGGTTCACTCTATTACTTAATGTGTAGAGGAAACACACCAAGCAGAATAGGGTGAGAATTGTCATAAAGTCATTTATATGGGGACAGGAGATGTGAGAGGGCAGAAGGAGGCCTTCCTGTTGAGTCATAACGTTCAGAATGGATCCTCTTGCTTTCTAAACTCTGTCTCAGAGAGGAGTCCAGGTGCAGCTGGATCTAAACTTAGTCCTGATCAATGGTTCATGGCTAGGAGACACAGAGGGTAAGGGAAAACAGGTAAGGCATTCTATGTGTTTATGGCTAAAGGATTATATGTACACACCTAATTCTTTATATTGCTTGGCTAGAATTTCAAAGTTTCATCATTCTGCATCTCAGCCTGCTTACCCTTTGTCTAGGTGTCTGGTGCCACCTCGCTCTGAAGTCTGGATTCTAGGTCTCTTGAAGCAAGGCCTCTCTCAGGCATCTAAGTGCATGGAAATAATTTAATGCAGTAGTACAGAAGTAGGGTCTGCTCAAGCTGGGTGCCTTTGCGCAGGTGCCGAGCTGACACGCCTGAGGGATGGGATGCCATCCAGAGGCACCTGGACAAACTTGAGAAGTGGGTTCATATGAACCTCAGGAACACTTTATTCCCTAAGTCATAGAATCATAGATTCATAGAATGGTTTGGGTTGGAAGGGACGTTCAAAGGTCATCTAGTCCAACCCCCCTGCAATGAACTGGAACATCTTCAACTAGATCAGGTTGCTCAGAGCTCCTTCCAGCCTGGCCTTGAATGTCTTCAGGGATGGGGCATCTACCGCCTCTCTGGGCAACCTGTTCTGGTGTTTTACCACCCTCATTGTAAAAAATTTATTGTGTCTAAACTGAATCTCCCCTCTTTTAGTTTAAAACCATTACCCTTTGTTCTGTTGTAACAGGCCTTGCTAGAAAGTCTGCCCTGATCTTTCTTACAGTTCCCTTTTTTGCTTTACGTACCAGATCGTTCCTTGGTCACAAATTACCACTGCTGAACAGTTACAATTTGAATTTCCCCTTTACTGAGCAATATGAAAGCACAGAACCCAGCAGTCCTGCGCATTTGTGAGAGAGGGATGGCAATAACAGCCTGATGTGTGGTATGGACAGGGTACAGCAGGGTTTGGGGTAGCAGTGCCTAAGGAGACAGCAGCAGAATCTGGGTTGCAAAGACCCTGCTTTAGATTCTCTGTTCTGTTGGTGTAGTCTTGCTGTAAATAAAGAGTGATTAAAGTATCTCCAGCTCACTATTGACTAGACAGATTAAATAATGCCTTAGGATGTTCCACAGATCTGGAAATCAGCTGTTAGATATCTATTACATAGTATTTCCAGTCTAATGGCTTTATGTAGAAGGATTGCAACATACTGAATTGGTTACTAAACTGCGGCTGTATTTAGCATCACTAAATGAAAAAAAAAAGTAACCCAACATTTTTTCTTAACTTTGTTAGTCATATTATCAACTTCAGTTGGTTGAGTTGCAACAGTATTAATCAAAATTGTGTGTGTCTGTAACCATTCTCTATGTCCTTTTGGATGAGCATTGCCCTCTAGACTTTGCAGTTTCATGGAATTTCACTAATCTGCTTCCAGTGGGCATGAAGAATGGCTAAATTCTTGCACTGCAAACATCCTGTACTGCTATGTGCTGGATTTTGTTCCTGTTTTTTTTTTTTTGTTGGTTGGTTTTATTGTTGCCTAAATATATATATATCCCTTACCAGTATCTGTTCCAGTTCAATGATCAGAACAGTACCTGTGCTATTTCTGTGTTTGAGCTGTGGCAAGTTAGAAGGTTGTGCAAAAAGTACCATGGGATTTGAGATGAAACAAACTCCATCTAAAATTCTCTTTGCCTAGCAAATTTCCAGACAGGTGGAACTCTCTAGACTTCAGAAAGCAGTCTGTAATAAAGAGGTATAATGGGAGCATATATATATAAATGCACTGTTCATTTGAGGCAAAAAGAATGTGTCATTGATAGCAGAGCGTAGATTTACCTAAATTGCTGAGTGTCCAATAGATTCAGAAAAACTAACTTGTTTTTTCATGTGTTCATGAAGTTTTAGTTTGGTGTAAAACCTGACTAGCTGACTGTCTGTCCTCTTCTGGTCATTCAAAATACCAAATAACTGGATAGTTATTTCTGCAAAGGCTGCTGGATGCTCGCAACCCAGCACTCTAAGAGTTCTTGTCAGGTGATTAAATCTGACCCAGAAAACAGTATTATGTAAGAGTTACTGTTTTCTGCAGATGTTTCTCACTGTGATCTTCTTTTCTCGTTTCTCTTGTGTAGTTAAGTAATTTTGTATTATTTCTGGCAGTTAAACTCTTCAAGTTTTCCTAGATTAAGATTTACCTCAAAAACCACTTAGGCTGAAAAGACGGATGTAGTGCTCCAGGTAGCTCCTCTCGTTGTTTCTTATATCCTACACTTTGCTTTTGCTACTGTGCTATGAATGTTAATCAGTTGCTGATTAAGTTAACCTCCTTCATTATTGCTGACTATGAAACATTTACATGTACAAATACTTCTTGAGTTTATCTAGTGTGTGAAACTGTAATGGTCTTTGCTCTCTGTGTACTGTACTTATATTTCCAAACACTACCTTTTTATACACAATTCAACAGCCCCTTTTTTTCCCCTCAGACTTTGCTGAAGGTGTGTGTAGGAGACGCATTGCTTCCTTCACCTTTCCCTGCTCAGAGACACTTCACTCATTTTACTCTGAGGTTACATTTTTACATTGCCAGAATTCTTGTATTTCTTCCAAGATAACAAATAGCCATATAAAGTCAGGCAGTATTTTTCTTTATGGGTTCTCTTTATATTTGCACAAACCAACTTCACCTAAAGCATGTAGTCTTAAGGAAAAACTAAGAGAAGAAACTGGTGATATATTCAGCTTTCAGTAGACTTGCATCATTGCTTACAATAATTTGGTACAATGAAAGCCCATATATATATATAGTTAAAATTAAGGCCATTTGTTTTCTCACTCATGGGTCCTTATCAGGTTATACCAATAAGTAGGAATGTTACCACTGGGGCCTCATGGATTAGTTTTTGACCCAATTATCATTCTAATCTTAATCTGTGAGTATATGGTTCTGTGAACAGAACTGTAGAGAGTTTATAGAAGATGTGAGATTATGAGATTACTGTTAGAGATTTGAATTGTTTGTTTAAATAATCACTAAATACCATCTTCATTTGATAATAACAAATGCAAAGGAATAGTGGACGCCTTGGTTGGGGTTTAGGAGGAGGAAGAAGTTCTGTCACTTTGTGGCGTTACCTTGTATCACCTGGAGAATCGGCACCAGAATGTCTTCATTGCACTTGGTGATCTTCACCACCATCCTTCCACCATCTGTCCTTGACATACATTGAGGGTGAAGAATTACTCTGGAGAGCAGAAATGCAAACCCAAGGTTAGGATGACCAAAGAGAAGAATTACATTATAAGCTTTAAGTGAATTACTATAGGTCTAAAAACTAAGTCCTTGGCCAGAAAAGGCTGTGATGACATCACATTGCTGCATTTTAAAAACACTACGAATTGATTCCTGTGATTCCAAGAAGTGCGTGGAACACGGTAGCGGTACTAGAGAGTGTTAAAAGAAAGTCTACAAAAATAATCCTGAGAATGGAAAACAGGCCTGAGAAGCTAAGTTAATTCATATTATCAGAGAAAGCTGAGAGGTGACTTGTACTAAGGCAGAAGAGAGGTATTTAGAAACTTACAAGACAAAGGGATAATGAGATTCAGTGGCTAGAAGCTGAAATTTGGCAATTTCAGTATTAAAATAAGATGCAAATCTCTAGCAGGATAATTACACATTGAAACAGCCTATCAGAGAGGGTGTTCAACTTGCTATTTTTTGGCAACTTTATGGAAGGTTTCTCTGTAATCTTAATTTGAATTCTGTAGCCTGAATATATAGCTCAAACTTTGATCAAAGATTTTGATAGTAAATGCTGAAAATACAGCAAACTCGATGTGCACTGAAGCAGTGTTTTGATTTATATACATATATATAGGTAATTTCAGGCTTTGTGCATGTTTTAATAGCATCTCAACATTTTGGCAAGTTAATGTCAAAATATTTAAGTGGCAGCAAGTGACAGCAGTACCTGTCCGGTGCATGCCTGCATGAACTGCTGGGGAAAAAAATGATATTTTGTGCTATCTATACTCTATGCTGAAATCCAGGAGAGCAATTTTGTTGGTTAATGACACACCCAGCTTCTGGAGATAACGGATGAGAGTCCTTCCAGGCAGGAATCTGTTGCCCTCTGGCAGCTCTTTGTTCTGTATACCAGTATAAAAGAAGGAATAGTGAGCTGATGGATTACAACAGGCTCCTGGAAACTGTTTCATTGCCCCTGTTCAGGATTAGAATTTGTGAAGAGGAGAGTGAAGAAACCACCAAGGCCCCCATGCTTTGGGATGTGCATGGACCTACAGAGCAGGACACACTGAATGTTTGTTCTTGGCCAATGCTGTTGTTGTGGTCTCCACTGTGTGCAATGATAATTTTCATGTGCTGATTGTATTCCACATTTTTTTTCCAAACACCTCCATTTCCTTTGTTCTGCTCTCTAGGACTTCTGTTTCTTGATTGGTATTTTAGGAATTCTGTGTTCAGGAAAAGCAGGAAGGGGATATCAGGGATAAGAGAGTCAAAAGGGGCAGTCAACATGGCTTCACCAAAGGGAAGTCGTGCTTGACCAACCTCATTGACTTTTATGAGGACCTAACAAGATGAATTGGTGATGGCAGAGCGGTGGACGTGGTCTACCTTGACTTGAGTAAGGCATTTGACACAGTCTCCCACAGCATCCTGACAGCTAAACTGAGGGAGTGCGGTCTGGATGACCGGGTAGTGAGGTGGAATGTGAACTGGCTGAAGGGAAGAAGCCAGAGAGTCGTGGTCAATGGAGCGGAGTCCATTTGGAGGCCTGTATCTAGTGGAGTGCCTCAAGGCTCAGTACTGGGGCCGATATTATTCAATATATTCATCAACGATTTGGATGAGGGAATAGAGTGTACTATCAGCAAGTTTGCTGATGACATGAAGCTGGGAGGAGTGGCTGACACACCAGAAGGCTGTGCTGCCATCCAGCGGGACCTGGACAGGCTGGAGAGTTGGGCAGGGAAAAATTTAATGAAATATAACAAGGGCAAGTGTAGAGTCTTACATCTAGGTAGGAACAAGCCCAGGTTCCAGTATAAGTTGGGGAATGACCTCTTATAGAGCAGTGTAGGGGAAAGGGACCTGGGGGTCCTGGTGGACAGCAGGGTGACCATGAGCCAGCACTGTGCCCTTGTGGCCAAGAAAGCCAATGGCATCCTGGGGTGGATTAGAAATGGGGTGGTTAGTAGGTCGAGGGAGATTCTCCTTCCCCTCTGCCCTGGTGAGACCACACCTGGAATATTGTGTCCAGTTCTGGGCCCCTCAGTTCAAGAAGGACAGGGAACTGCTGGAAAAAGTCCAGTGCAGGGCAAGGAAGATGATTAAGGGAGTGGAGCATCTCCCTCATGAGGAAAGGCTGAGGGGGCTGGGTCTCTTTAGCTTGGAGAAGAGGAGACTGAGGGGTGACCTCATTAGTGTTTACAGATATATAAAGGGTGAGTGTCACGAGGATGGAGCCAGGCTCTTCTCAGTGACAACCAATGATAGGACAAGGGGCAATGGGTACAAACTGGAACACAAAAGGTACCGCTCAAATTTGAGAAGAAATTTCTTCTCAGTGAGGGTGACAGAACACTGGAACAGGCTGCCCAGGGAGGTCGTGGCGTCTCCTTCTCTGGAGGCATTCAAAACCTGCCTGGACACATTCCTGTGTAACCTCACCTGGGTGTTCCTGCTCCGGCAGGGGGATTGGACTAGATGATCTTTCGAGGTCGCTTCCAATCCCTAACATTCTGTGATTCTATGGATACAGGAGAGAGTAGAAATTTCAAAATGAAGGAAGACCATTATAATAAGGTATAATTAGCAAGTTCTTGGCCTGATTGTGTCATGAAAGGGATAATTGCTCCTAAGATCAGGTAGCTTATATGCTGAAACTGACCTAGCAAAGAGAAAAGTGGAAGTGTTTGTCTTGTGCATATACTGTAAAGAAAGTGGTATGAATTTAACAACCGTGGATCTGGGGAAAACATGCATGCCATCATTTGTTGCAGCAGTGCCTTTTGCATGAACCTGCTAAGGACTTTGTACAAGGAAGTTGATTCTATTTAAATATCAGATATCTAACAAAATTTAAATGGAACACGTGAAACACACAGCTTCTGCTTCTTTTCCTTTACTCATTTCCATATCTGTTATATACACTCTGTATGGTCTACAATGATTATTTGATAAACCTATTAAGTTATCAACAGACCATATTTATAGAGTGTATTCACTTTAGATGTTATTGTTGTTCAATTCAAATAAAGGTGAAATGGTTTGCACAGGGTATAGCCTAGAAGCTGTTTCTCGCAGGGGCTCTGATTAATGATAGTTTGCTATAGCAAATATAGAATATGCTAGACAGGAAAGTAGAGTGTGAAGAGTCCAGAGAACAGGCCAAATTAGACTGTGGTGCTAGCATATAAACCTGTTATTAAAAAAAAAAAAAAAAAAAAAAAAAAAGATGTAATCTAGAAATAGAGGCTGATGCAACTTCACTGCAGCGAATTAACTGCTACTAAATTTGGGACTGAGCAGACAGGATAATCCTGGGATAGGTGGGGTTGGTTTGGAATTAAAGGAGTTATCTGCAGGTATTCTTTGTTCTCCCCAGTTCTCCCCTATATTTCAATGAATTTGTCTGGGAAAAATGTTACGGCAATGTATTTTTTCCAAAGTTAATCTCTATGTTTCAGACTTACAAGTTATATTACTACGAAAATTGAATAATGGAAATATAAAAATACCATTTTGTTGACTAAACATAGCTGTAGATTCCTTCTTTGATCAGAAAAGTATAGTGTCCTGAAGAGCAAAGTCATATACATGAAGTTATTGTCAGTGATGTGTACACAACTCTTGCTGCCAAGAGAAAGGGAGTTTTAGGTGGAAGGTGTACAAGGAAGGCTCTTATGTGAGAAAGGAGAGAGGAGAAAAAGCTGATTTTTGCAACCAACATCTAATTGAAACATGCTTTATTATTACAATCTTTAGAGGTTTATCTCTGGTAGGAGATTTTCAGCATTGTGTACCTCTGTGCAAAAATAAAATCAATCATCACCTTTGCCTGAGCTTCCTATTGCAAATGTTTATGGCATGGCTGAATGAATAAAAATCTTGACTTGCTATTGTATAATTTAAGTTCTTTGTATGGACAAAGAGACAGTACACCTTATGTAAGTCAAGAATTGATTGTTAATATAGCTGAGATTTAATTGTTTGGGAGGCAAATAACAGAACAAACCAAAATCACAACAAAACAAACCCAAAAAAAATACAAAACCAAAACAACAACAATAAGAAGAAACCAAAACCCCAAACAAAATACACCCAACCTCAAATTCTTCGTTTTGTAGCCCTTTTCTTGGTGTCACACACATCCCTCCTCTGTTCCTCTTGGGTCTAATGTTGGTAATTTCATCCTGGTGCTGGGGTGCTGTGATAAGTCATCGGTATCTAGGGTCCTTCACTAGGAGGAATATGATGTTTATGTCATTTTTTTCTCTAGGTTTCACCTGGGATAGTTTTTCTTTTCTTGCTGACACACTTTTTCACCTTTGCTCTTTTTTCATTGATCTGCAACTCCATGTTATGCCTGAATTTACCGTTTTATGATGCCCTTTACAAAATTATTTGTTCTCTTTATTACCCCTAAACCCGGTTTTGTCTGGTTTGAGATATTTCTTTAAGTGACTTTAATTGACCATTGGTAGGTTGCTTATACGCAGGGGGTACCAATGCCAAGTCTCTTGTCACTCCTCCGCACATCCTGTGTCTGCAGTTCTGAACCTCCCTCCTGTTGTACCAGCTCTCTATTTCTGTACACTACCTTATTATGTTAGGGCTGTAACTATCTCATTGTAGAGAAAACAAGGGCTTGTTACTGCTACTTGTATAATGCTATGGTTGTACCATATGAAGAAAGTAAAATAAACTAGCAAAATCGCTGTTGCCACTAAATCAGGTGAAACGAATCTGCAGACATGCCAAGAAAAGTTCAGGCAGAGGAAGCTTGACAAGCCTAATCCTAAGGACTTGCAAACTAACCTAGAAGATTTATGGCCTGTAGTCAGCAATGGCAATATATACAGGGATATACAGTTACAGGATGCCTGGGTTATTGCACTGAAGTCCTATAGAAAGTATTTCTTCTTGTTAATCTCCAAGTTTTTCACCACTAGCATTTCAGTCTTGAAACTGTGGATTTGCTTCTTTCCGTGATTCTGGTAATTGGTTATCCTTATTTAGAAATTTGTCATGGATGTGTTCTTGAGGCTATACAAAATTCTCAGTCTTTCCAGAAAGTCTTGGTTTTAGGTTTTTGTCTCTCTTCATCTACTCAATAGAACAATTTTACTTTATTATTTATTTTAAAAATATTTTTATTTTTCATAAACTATGACCAGTGTTTTTACTAGTCATACAGGAATGCAGCAAACACAGATGCTTTGAAGACTTTAAATCTGCTTTAGAAAAATCACAACCTGTAGAGTCCTTATAGCTTATATTGTTCATTTCCCATTGAATCCTCTGGAAGACTCAACTATTTTGATACAAGCTGGTGCTTCACGCCCAGTTTTGTTCTGCATGGGGACAAGGAAAACTTCTACGTCTTTCCTTCTCACTGAAAGAAAATTATTTGGACTTTTACATAGATTTCCAGGACAGGAATAGATTTTTGTCAAGTGGCAGAAATGATTTATGCAGGTCTAATTTTAGAGTCAGACTGTTCATGCTTGAATACATGTAGGAGTGGGCCTGCTGTGTCTGTACTCTGCCAATAAAGAGCCTAGGTTCAAGAACACTTACAAATATTTGTGCAAATGAATGAAGCTCCTCGCCCCCCTCCCTCCCTCACCATAAATTAAAATGACAATAGTATGCATTTATACTACTTGATCATTTGGTGATTTAGTTCCTAAGTGTACCTGCAATGTGTTGCATAGATTTTACACACTATCCTTTTGGCAGTACTGTATCATTGCCTTTAGGAGACTCCTTACGATATTGATATCTGCTTTAACAGGACTCAGCAAGTTGTACTGCATACACACATTGCATGATTGAGAGGAATTGATGTACGGAAGTAGGAATGACCTACAAAAGAAGATCTTAATCTTGTACCACAGGTGTGTGCTGTGAGGCAGCTTTGAAACAGTTCATTACTGTGGGTTCAAAGATTCAGTTTGTGCTTCTCAACTTACTTCATCAGACTCTATTAGATGGTGGAAAGGGAACGTTAAACACCAACGTGAAAGGATCTTCAAGTTGCATCTGTCACATTAAAGAGACTCTGTTAAAATAGTAGTAAAAAAGATCCATTGGGGGTTTCCTGGGTTTATCCAGAAAAGTACAGCTTTCCTCTGCCTGTGGAGAGGATGATTAGCAAGGCATGTGCATGTGGAGACAGTGGGAATTCATTAGTCCCAAGCCATGAGTAAACAGGATTCTGCAAGATTAGACGTCGAGTGTAACATACAGTGATAACGCCTGGTGATGTGATGAACTTGGACAAACTCAGTTTTTAAAGCTCACTGCACAAGACATTTTATTTATTTTTTTCCTTGATAAAGAGAGTTTGATGCACACACACAACACAGTTTTACCCTTCTTGTGTCATTAGTGGTTTCTGAAGTGCAGTTGCATGTAACTGCATTTTAATCTTCAGTATTGTACTTCTCAAGACTTTTTGTGGCTTGTGCTGTTATGTAAAGGAAACTGATTTAGCCTGCAAAATGTCTTCCTTTTCTGTAACTACTCTTCCATATTTTAAAGGAATTTCTCCCCTTTCTGTTTTACAAATAGCTAATTGCTACAGTTGGTTGGTATTGTTTAATTGAACCAGTTTGCCCAGAACCAGTCTTTAAGTCTTCCTTTGCTATGTGTTTGCCTCTGGTCAAGTTTTATGATTCTCATGTTTAGGAGGAAGGTCTCTTAAAGAAAAGGACTATGTCAATATGTCTTCACTTGGCCAAAATAGACTGCAATAGCTAAGTACAAGCAGGTATGTTTAAGCCACCTTGCAAGGCTGCTTTTGGCAACTTATAAAGGGCAGTAGCTTTCACAACAAGAAGGGCTAACAGTTCTTCTCTTAGCAGGGTACTACTGTTGTTTTAGTATGAAATACTAGGAATCCACTCCAGAAATTACAGAACTATTGTTGTTTTTAAATAGTGTGGAAGCAAGCTGTGAAAACTTTCTGCTAGCTTTGATGGGAATTGAACCATGTTTCCAGTATGCTGACTTGCAGAGAGGGGAGATAAAAGGTTTGGAGTGTTTGATGGATTAAAGTTTTTAAAAGTTCCTGTAGAGATTAGCTTTGTATCACAAAAGTTTTTGTTGCTGGAATCAGAAGCCTAAAACCAAGGACAAAGAAAGATACTGAATTTTTACATGACATTTGGGGGAAATTGTAAAAACCTCAGCTCTCATGAAGTTGCTTAGAAATTGTCCTGTCCTCACTCATGGGTCCTCATGGACCATCTGAGATCACATTAAGCCCCAGCCTGCCTCTGAGAGCTGAACAGTCCACAAAATTGGCTTTTCCAAGAGACCTGCCAGTCATCTGTGAGTACTGAGAGAGGACCCAGATTTCAAACCAGCCTGTTTGTTCTCTTTTTCTCTTTCTTAAAACACCCATAGGCAGCATTAGATGCCTACTGTCCTGGGAGAGGACTCTTCCATCCTGCAGTTCCTGTAGAGAGTACTTCACCACAGAGACAGCAGTCAGGCAAACAATACATTTATTTTTGAACCCAATCTGTGACTTTCAGTTTTTCAAGAAAGTGAGGGTTTTGAAGCAGAGTCAGTCTCATTTTTCTTCTCGCCATTGCCTCTGGCTCATTTGGCTCTTGGGCTGTACTCAAGCTCCAGCTTGCTCTGCATTATATCTGTAGTTTGGTTCAGTCTTTGTGCCTAAGATAATAAATTGAATTCTGTCATGTAGCCAGCCTTAAAAACTGCATTTGTCTCTGTCCCTTGCACATCCAGTTAATACAAAAAAAGAAATGTTTTAAGATTTAGATCCCTAGTTCACTGGTGCCAGAACTATATGAAATGTTAGAACTGCCTGCGGCTGAACTATCTCTGGGTGCTGGGCAAAAGCCAATTTTTATGTCTTTTAGGTCCTTTTAAGGAAACATAGCATAACTCTGTGGCAGAAGTGATGCAAAGCTCAAGCTTGATAGACACTATTATTTAGGAGATTCTTCTCAGTTTTGCCTTGTTCCAACAGCTTATGTGGGGACTTACTGGGTTTATTTAGGGATGAAGAAAGCAAAGACTCAGAAATAGCTTCTGCAGAACTTGAATCAGCAGGTTACTCTCCTCGTGTCTTGGCAATTTCACTAACATCACAGTTAGCAGGGCAGCAACCTGGTTCCTTACTGGGACAGGTTAAAAATTCACTCTGAATTGCTTTAGTAGGAATTATAGGCCTTAATTCTGACTGAGATAGAGATTCCCTATAGCACTATCTGCTGTATATCATGACAAGCAAGCTGTGACTGCATATAATAATAGAAAATAAGCAATAAAAGTTCTAAAACATTAGAAGAGAATTATCAGTTTGAACAGCCTGAGGAAGATTTTTCTTGTGACATGAGTAGAAAGAAATATTTGTGACTGCAGAAACTGAGGCTCAGTATAGTCATATTATGTCCAGAGATGCTTGAAGTTTGTGTAGATGTCTCCTAGCCATGGCAGAAGTGTGTCAGTGTTAAAATGAAATCTACTGCACAGCCCTCAAGATGCGTAAAGGGGTTGTGGAGAAGCAGAAGGGGACTTATATAGGAGCCCTAAGGTACTCTAAAGGTGAGGTAGTAAATGGATGTTACGGGGTGTTGGAAATGGAGAGATTAAACAAGCGATCAGTCAATAACAGTCTGCAAAGCACTAACTTTGAGTGTCTGGCAGAAAGTCAGTTTAGGAAACTATAACACTTCTGTATTTCAGTAATGATCATCCTATATTGGTATATAAGGTGTTGCTTCCAGGATAAAACTGCTACTAGACATTTCAGCAGTGTCCAATAAACATGTAAAATGCACTGGTGTACTGATCACTAAGAAGCATATTTTGTCTGAAATTGAGCAATAACTAAATGGCAATCCCATATTAGACACCTGTGACTGTTCACTCCTGCTTAGATTTTGGCTATCTAGCTCATGCTAAGGCCCAATGTATACTGGGAGCAACAAGATTATGTCAAAACAAGAGCACCAAGTAGGCAGATCGGGTAGCCAAGAAAAGCTGAAGGGCCACTGTGCAGCCATGATCACGTCTGGAAGCCACTATCTTTTGTCTGGCATTTTCCTCAGAATCCACTAACTTATCGAAATGCGAAACTGACAGGTATGAAACACTACCTTACCCAAAAAGCTCTTGAAGCAGCTGGACTGCTGAGTCTTTCATGCTTCCTGGTGTGATACAGGGGACACCTGCACTGTGACAGAGGAGGAAGGATGAGTACTCTCACCATCAACCAGGTAACTGATTATTTTCTTTTGCTTATAGATGCATGATATTGAGAGTTATGGATTAGAAGTTTTGAAACCTTATGACTGGAATGGTGAATAAGTGAATTAACATGATGGACTAATCTGGGAAAAGAGGGACTGAGCTGCTGTTTGTCATGTTTGTTTATTATATTTTTAGTAAGCTAATGAAATAAAGTTTAAATGACAGAGAACATGTCTGGTAAATTTGAGAGATCCAAATGAACCTCGACAGACATGTGTGTGATTTCATGCGGAGATGAGAACACTGCTTCAAGCTGCCAGTCAGCCAGGAACAGCCTCCTCATGGCTTTTAACTTTCCTGTTTAATAAATTTAAGGGAAAATTAAGTTCTAGGAGCACTGGTGTTCGGGAATCTATCACCTGTTCCTCCTTAACCCGTCCCCTGCCCACCCTCCCCAAAAATCCTGTGTGTTGATCTGGGTTATTAACATTAGAGAGCCCTGTGGATAGGCATATTCATCAAAGGCAAGGTGCTCTGTGTGATAAGAGTATTAATCATAATGACTGCTTCTACACGGCTAGAAGGGAGAAGATTGCACTTTAGTGAAACTTGTTTACAAACCAGTAGCTGCAGTCCTGGTTGAGTACCTGGGGGATGATGTCTATCCTTTTTGTAACTCAACCTAATGTTTAGCCTAAATCCAGTCAGTGCTTCCAGTAATGGATCCCCTAAAGTACACACCAAGGTCCAATCTCTCAATTCAGCCTCCCTGAGAAAAGGATTTAAAGGCCTAACCATTCTCAAAGCCAGTGGTGAGTTATTCTCAGTCTCTCTCTCTCTTCCAAGCTATGCGTAGATGCCCTAGTTCGATTGTAATGATTTAATTATTTGGGGAACATATGGCATATAAAGCTCAAAGGAAAGTGATAAAATGTACGTATGTTCCTTGTAGGTAACTCTAATAAATAATGGATCTAGGCAGAATAGCATATGCCAGGGGACAACAGCTACTCAAAATCCTCTTTCATATTGCCAAAACACTGGTTGGACTTGGAAGAGGTAAGTTCTGTGCTACTGCTCCTCCAGCTGTGTTGTTCTGCTGCATCTGTGTTTCTTTTAGAGGCAAGTTTGCTGTCACAGTTTAAGAAGACTCTGACTTGCCAAATTCTGTTCTGCTGGGATTTTTACAGATTAATATGATAGGGCTAAAAATGCCTTATATATCTCAATATCTATGTCTTTTAATAACTGATAAGATCTTCTTTGGATATGTTGGGGCCATCTGAGAAGAAGCTGGACTCTTATATTTAGGAAGCTGAAATGAACCTTTAGTCATTATTTTTGATGATCCACTCCGAAATTTTCTCCTAGAAAAAGACATTCTAATTAGCACTAAAAGTTACAGTTATCCTACATTCATAATACAGTAATAGAATTAACAAATTTACATAGTTCCCTGAGCTTTTGCACTAGCAATAGGAAGGGCTTCTTATAGCAGTGGAGGCATCTCTGCTTTGGTTTGCAGCAGCCACTTTGAAGAAAGCAGAGAGAAAACTGAGAGAAAGAGCAGACGAAGAACAGGGGCACATCGATAAGAGGGAAGGGATAGCAGAAGTAGCTAGGGATTACCTGAGGCTGAACTGAAGTAATTGGAAAGTATTTCTGGTTAAATTATGAATATTTGGACCCTCACGGATTATAGTTTTGACACCAACTGTATAACCTTAGTTCATTATGTTGATCACAACCAGGAAATGGCTGATATCAGTGCTAACAACAGCTCCCATCTGTTGCCATGTCAGTGACTGGTGGAGACCTCTCAGTGACAGAAGGGGTCTGTGCAAAAAAGCATTGAGCTAAATTTCTTTGGCAATAAAAAGAAGGCAGGTCCCTGATGTTAAATTGACATATCAAGTGAAAAATGACTTTTATATTTTTGGGAGAACATGTTGAGGAACAGGCATGGATCAGGGTCCAGTTTATTTCATTCAGGCAAGAATTAGAAATAGTTTGCCCTTATACTTGCGGGCCATTCCATACAAGTAGCAGATTTCAGAAAATGTTGGTCAATTCCCAGTTGGAGTGGCATGCAGGTTTTGTCAGTTCTAAGTTAGAGCCTCAACAGTAATTTAAGAATTAGTTCTCTGCTTGCAAATACAGAATTTGTGAATATTTTGCAGAAGAGAGAGAAGTCAGCTGTCTGGAAGCAAGTGGAGCTGACTATTGAAGCAGGAGCAGCACAGGTTTGTTACTGCGGGCTCTTGTTACTGTGTCCCAGTCACATCTGCCATCCTCCTCCTGTGTCACAGCTGCTCTGCAGTACGAAGGACCCTCAATAAGAGCTTAGCTGCTTACACAAATGCCATTTTACCTTCCATAGTGCTCCTTCAGGTTATGATAGAGAGGAATCTCAGCCCAAATGCTTCATTAGTATATCAAGATATGTAATCCATTAACACCTGAAGGCTGTTTAGATGGGCTACTCATCCTGCCTTCTCAATCAAGCTTAAAAGAAAATGTTTGTAATTACTTGCTATGCCATGGAAAAGAAATGCAAATATTTACCAAACAGAAATACTGTGGATGCTTCAAAAGAAGGTTTTAAAAACAGGTATTAGAATCCCTGCCACTGTTTCAGTGGGAAGGGTCTGCTCTCTGTGGATGTGTCCACTTTGACAAGGCATGATGTGGCTCTGGTGGCTTAAAAAAGACAGCTATACTGTAGGGAAAACATCTGAAAGCTTTTCAAGATGAAAGATACGGGTGGAGTACATGTTGTCTGAAGAGATTTGTAAAGCACAGGAAATGTGAACTCAGTGTGTAATTGGTTCAGAAGTTCAGAAGGTGCTCTGGTTACTCTTACGGCTTTTTGTTTCTTAAGAGGTGGAGAGAAAGGGATTTAGCTAACTCTTAGCCTGTCCAAAGTTATCCTGATGAACATGTGGTTGTGAAGCAAGACCCTGACTGAGTGCCATGAAGGGATATGCTGACTTGAGGCTGCAGTCTTTGCTGATCTAAACTCTTGTGGAGGCTGTGTGTGACGTTTGGGAGCAACTAGACCAAAATATGGGTACCACATTGAGGGGTTGGTCCTGGGTCCTCTGTGCTTTATCAGTATGCCCCAAAATCTCATGTTCTTCCATTTGAATGTGTTTTCTTTTGAATAAGAGGTTGTCCTTACTGCTACATTAAGAAAAATTATCAGGTTTGCAGAGAACATCTGGGAATGAGCAGGATAGGACCTGAAAAATTGTGTGATAGTCTCAGGATTCGTCACAAGCTTAGGACCCAGCGAAAATAACCCCATGTTCATGACAAGGTTTTCCCAGATTTTCCTCTCTGGGTTGTGTGTGGATGCCCTGTTTTCCTGAGATATCTGAGAAAGCAGCCTCTTCATTCTAACAACCTGGTAAGTCTGATAACGGCAGGTTTAGAGCAGAAAGAGCAGGGTAAAGTCTGAAGGGTAAAACCAGCAAAAGCGGAGTCGACTGCGTGAATGGACACACCTTCTGCATCACATAATCTCTTTGCATCTCACATTGTCATGTTGTACTCCTCCTCTCTATTACCTTCATGCTCTGTTAGTGCAGTGTGATCTCCATCAGTATCTTTTTTTATCCAGGAGTCCTAGACTAAAGCGTTGAACTTCGCAAAAGCTGGTGTCTGCTTTCATGGAAACTTTTAGAAGAAAAATAACTGACAGCTAAAAGAAGACTCTTCTAGTCTACCTAAACTCTCCAGTTTGTCTTTTTCAGTACAGTTCTTTAATTACATGCTGCCAGCTACTTTCACTGTGAGCAATACTGATTTTTAAATGCAATAAATACTTAGTAGAGAAAAACATGGTTAAGATTTCTGGACATATCATACAAAGAGACAAATTGTGCTTTAATTTAGTATTAGACATTTTTTATAAAAGCTATAACCACAGTAATCTTGTATGGTATTAATGTGAATGTCGTGTGCTCCCACAGGAGACTCACTGAAATTCAGCTATAATTAATGTACTATTGCAGCAAAGTGTCAATGAAAGGTTGTGCTTTCTAGCACTTGTCCTTTCAAAACAATTAAGCAGTTAATTACTCTCCTATAATCTCCTGCACAGTTAAATGCAATTCTGACAAAAAGATGCTGTTTCTTTATGTCCTGTTATACCTGCCAAATTATCTACCCAGCCTTTAAAAATTAACTTTTTTCTTTGTGTCACATACAGAAGGAGGTCGCTGAAACAACCACCTTTTTTTTTTTTTTTTTAATTCACAGTGAACGATATTTGTTTCGAGGGTGGAGGTTTTTTTGGCATACATTTATTTGTCACCTGTCATGCAGATATGTTGCCTGCTATATAGCTGCAGTTGAAGGAGAAACTTACTTACAGCACATTCAGGAGGGGGAAAAATTATGGAAATTGTCACCAAGAACAATGTGACATGCTGCTGTGATGGAGCAGGAACAAGCTGCCAATGAAGGAAAACTTCTGTATTCCCCAAACTGAGAGAGAAGGTATTGGCCTTGAGAGAACACTACTCAGCACAAGAACAGCAAATCAATTGGAAAGCTGTTGATGGAGCAATAACCACAGCTCTCAAACTATTTATCCACAGGAGCAATTTTTTAGTTTCTTAGCACTTAATCATTTTAAGTGACTAACAGACTTGATCTGTGGAGACTGTGGTATTCTATAAATGGCCTTGGCATGCCTTGTAACTTTTACTAAAAAGAAATAAATGCACTTTTTATAGAGAAATTATCTCCTGTAGATGATTCCTAGGCTTACCTTTTTCTTCAAGGGTGTGTCAGCAGAAACCATTTTTCTTTTTTTTTTTTTTTTTTAACATTCTTCCCTGTATATTTGAAATGTGTATCTGACTGGACCTGGAAATCAAAAATTACCTTTCACTGTCAAGTTTTGGTGCAGTAAACAATTATGAATTATGAACAATTATTTATTATGGTCAAGAAAGACCCTTCAATATGAAGAATCTCTAACTGAATAATTTTTACTAGGCCACAGCTCAGATTTGAGAGTGAAGACAGGATGTTAAAAGTGATTCCCTGCAGCACTTTTTCTGCCTGCAGGAGTGCTACTTCCAGTCATCTCTATTTCTGTCTGTGTGCTGGCAAGGATGCTCATGTACCTGAACCATGTGCAGTACCCAGCATCCATATGAATATCTAACTGAGGGAGTAGTGACAGAAGCATTCTCTGCAGAGACATGCAAATATTTACCTGAGTCATCAGTGTGCTAGTATTTTACTAGCAGAATAAGGTCTATATTTATAGGGCACCTGAGTCACTATCAGCAATATGTGCAATTTGTGTAAGTGGAAACATCTTTGCAAAGTCATGCTAATTTGTTGTGAACATACTGATATTTTGAAACTCTCCAGAGTCCTCCACTGAGCATCCAGACTAACCTGAGGTTTAAGGCTATCAATTTTACCCTTCACCCTGAGTTATCCATCCTCTGAGGACTGATATTTGACTAGTTTATTCACCTACTCATTTTCTCTTTGAAGGAGCAAGTAGCAGGGACTGGACATCTAGCTTTTCATTTGTGCCTTCTGAACAGGTATACCTTTTGTTTCTTCTTCCCATTTCACAGATAGATCCAGTGCTGTGTAGTTAATGGTTTAGACTAATTTAAACTACCAACCTCTTCTGAAAGGATATAGGAGAAATTGAGAGAATTTGCAGGACACAGACCTGCATAACCTGCCACAGCTGTTCTATTCCTGTATCAGTGTTAACCTAAGATTAGATCTGGTCACAGTCTTAGCATTTAATCTACTGCTAAAAGACTTTACATAACTTTTAAATTTTGTTCATCTTGTAACTCAGACTTCTGAATTTTAGTATTTGTCATTTAGAAACTCTTTGCTTCCTTACATTATATTGTGCTTATTAGAATACACATTTTAAAATGTAATAGATTACTCTTTTCATGTTAAATCTTACTTCATTATATAGTACCTGTCAAGTCAGTGACACTGCTTCGGCTAAGGTATGGTTCAGCACAAGTAAGAGGAAAGAACTCTGCCTCAAGGCTTTTAGTTCTCATAGGATACCAGAAAATCACATTTCTTTCCTCAGCTGCTTATGCTTTGATCATGCAAATCACCATGTGAGCCAGGGCAGGAAGGCTGGGTGGAAAGATTTTGTAGATAACTCCTTCCGGTTGGCTGAATTAAAGCTTTGTATGCTCAAAATATAAAGCAATGGGTGTAGTTCTTTGCATAAAGAGTCAAAAGTAGATGCCCTCTCTCTTGGTGCCAGTGTTATGTTATATTTGTGATGAGGTTCAGCCTTCCACCATGTCCTGTTTATCAGAGCAGCCTGTGGACTATTTTTTTTCAGTGAGGTAACAGGGCGTTGATTCTGTTGACGTTCGTGAAACAGTAAGAATAGAGTTGTTTCTGTCGTAATTAATATATTGCCTCACTTGTCTGTCTTTACAGGATCTAAATTTGTAAATCTACCTTCTGAACCCATATACAACCATTACTTGCAGCAGTGGTCACTGGACATGTGGAAACCTTGCTGATGCTTAATGAGGTGCGTTAGTGGGTAGTAAGCAGCCACACTTGAAAAGCTTTAACCCCCATTATGGGGACTTATAGCATGCATTCAAAATCTGTTATTCTATACATGCATAAATGCTGCTACTTGCTTTGATTGGTCTGCTAGTAGGAGTTGTTTTACCCTATAGGTTTATTTTTCCAGTTTAAATGCATTTTTGACCCTCTTTTAGGGTTTTTACTGTTCTAGATGTTTCAGATGGAGTTACTATTGGACAAAAATTATTTTCTTCAGCAAACACCTGTTTTCCTGATGTGTTTGCTCCACCATCTTCCGATAGCTAATTTTACCGCAACAGGGACATTTGTCTGAATAGAATGTGAATTCTGAAGATTTCAACCATTTACTTGCCCATGGGAGAGAAGTGTACCTTGCAGGAGCTGGTCTGCAAGAAGCTGATGGCAGAGATGAGTCACACACCGCTGTCTCTCTCCTGATTGCTATCCCTGGTCGTCAGGAACATACAGAATGTCCTAGCTGTTGTGTAGCACCTCAGTGTCAACACTCTGATTATAACAATCTTATTTCACAAAGGAACGTTTCTGAACATTCTTATCTCTGATTTCTTCACACTTTTAACAGTCCAGGAAAAAAGAGGAGTGCCCAACTGAGTGAGAACTGCACCTGATAGTAAAATTGGATTGTGATTTAATCCTTTCCAGGTTAGCATCTCTTCTTTTTCCATGGGACCTACTCTGGTATATCTCTGTGGAGCATAGGTCTCCTTAAGGAAGTGTAGAGGTAAAGTGTGTGTCTGTCCATTTCCATAGCTCCACAGGCACTGGAAGAGCTCCCAGTGACAGGACCGTCTTTGAAGGAATAACCTGAATTGTACCTAGTTCCTTCAGTCATCACGTTGCAAAACAAGGATGGCAGGAAAGGGATGTGAGACTTTTGAACTTCTCTGGCTTTGGCTGATAGCTTATTGCTAAGCTTTTGGGGTTGTAACCTGGAAATGTGCACATTAAATGGTACTAAATAGGAATTATATTTTCACATGTGCACTCTAACATAATTAGCACATGAATTTTACAGATGCATGAAGAGTAGGTTAGTGGATAATACCTGAAGAATGTAAAATTCTTCAGTGGCATCCCTAATTGCAAACTGAAGAGCTGTAAGACTGTTTTCTACTGATAAAACAAGCAAACAAATAAGTTTGGCTTTCAGGGCTTTCTGGAACTGTTAACATGATGACAGTGCTTTGAATTGCAAGGGATTGCTCTCAGGTAACTCTGAACTCAGATAAAAGGCAAACTTTTCTACATGGAAGAAATCTGAAACTTGTGTTTAGTTAGTTACTTAATAATAAGTTGTTGGGGGCAGGAAAGTAGGCTTAAGGCTTTCAGCTGCTGGCAAGCATTTTATCTAAATTGTATTTCCTAAGTTTTTTATGGTTATGGTAGGCTGAGAGACATCTGCGAGATTTAAAAAAACCTTCAAGCCTTAAAATTCTTAATGTGTGAGAGAGTTTCTCAGGGGAGTAGGTTAATCTAGCCCACTGATTCTCTGTACTTTGTACTTTCTGCTTAGAAGAAACTTCTCAAAAAACAAAGGTGGTGCATTTACCCAAATGTCTGTAAATCAGAGAATCGTGTTGGCATCAGCTATAAACAACAAAAAATGGTTGCAAGGGACAGAATTTCAGATTTCACTCGGGATGTCCTGCTGAGGAAATTCTGAAACTGTGTGTCTGCCACAGGGCTTAACAAATCCTCTTCATAAGAAGCCCAGTTGTGTTGTGGACTTGAGCTGATTTCCAGTGAGGCAATGGCTGTGCCACACTCAGCGTGGGTATGAATGCTTTGGCTCGACAGGGCTGAGTGCTCAATGGTTTGTGGAGTACATTGGTGGACTTAGGCACATCCCAGAACTATTTGCATTCCTTTTTCACCTGTATCTAATCAAAAGTTTTATTGTAACTGAACTAGGAAATAGTTACAGAACTTTTCAGTGTCTTTTAGCTTTCACTTCAGTTAAACTAGTCTGTTTTACACTCTTTGTTTTCCAACTGACTTGCTTTATGGTATTTTTAAACTGCAGTGGAGTTTCTAGCTGAAAAAAACAAAACAAAAGACATGGAGTTAAATTTAATTTCCATCAGGCTGAACTTCAAGTGTTAATTGTCATTGTCTGGGTAGAGAAAATGTGTGAGTCTTTTTGCATATCAATATAATCAGTTCTTGTTTTTTCTACAATATGTGGCAATCAAATGAAGTTAGAAGTCTCAAGTGCCATGAAAAACGCATATATGAACTTTTAGAACACCGGCTAAGAATTACTTTTAAGAACATCTTATTTAACCTACCTGGTAACTCTGATATTTCCTCACGTATTTAACACGTCATGAAAAGACAAATGAAGAAGTCAGTTGTTAAATGCTTGAAAAGCATTAGGGAGAAATAGAGAGAATGGGTTTCAATGGAGGCTGGAGTTTTCAGGCGGCTGTTTTCGTATTTATCACACAGTCTCTAAACTAGACATGAATTTTTATTTTGCATGTCTTGAAAAATGTTTCTTCAGCTAGCATAGGGCTGATTATGTAAAAAATAAGTAAAATACCAAAACACTGGTTCAAGAAAGAAGATCGAATAGTTGAAGGAGAAGCCAGTAGGCACAATATGCAGTGTCTCTAACAAGACAGTGATATGTCTCTCACCGTGTTTTAAAATGTGCTGATCAGAAGCAAAAGCCTATCTAATGGTTCATGTATACTTCAGGAAATACCAAAATAGTTCTTTGGATGCTGTTCGTCAACACAGACTTTCTTACAGACTCCAGAATTGACATCTGTCATGGTTTTCAAGAGATGAAGAATAACAATGTACATTTACCTCAAGACTCAGGATCTAGACTTCAGTGCAAGAAGTTACCATGCACCACTCTTGCTGCAGCAGCATGGTTGTACATTCATGGCTGTACTTCAACTGCTAATCACAGGTTGATTGTGAATGCCCAGTGCACGATCTACTAAGATAAACAGCAGGATAAAAGTATTTTTAGTTTTATTTATTTATTTTTTTTTTTTCCCCAAACTCTGTTGCTTTGCAGACTGTTACACTCTGGTGCTTTTGCAGCAAAACGGTTGATTCAGCTGAGGAAGCTGGACCTTCCTAGCTGCAGCTGATTACATACACCTGTTCGTTTGTTCAGTTGTGGAAGATACTGCAGCAGAAGTTGAGGCACCTTGAGTTCCTTTAGACTCCTGAAATCAGGGGATCCGCTTGGGTTTTGTGATTCTGTAACAAGGTTTGCATGGAAAAATATGGTATTGATCCTTCCTAAGTGAATGGACAAATAAATGAACATTTGACTTGGGGAAGTTAGATCAAAATCTCTGTGCTGAGGAAGGCGTATCTTGCAGAATATTGGATGTAACTTCTGTGTGGTGACTTTGTGGTTTTGAGTAAAATGCTGTCAAGTGATGGAGAATCTCCCATGAGGCTCAGTAGGCATCATGTTACTTGTTTCAGAAATTTGATCATTTTGAAACACATCAATGTTTGGTTGCAATGCCCGTTTGGAAAAACTTCATTTAAGGAGGAGGATTTAATCTTTAAATTTATGTTTAGGATAGATAGAAAGGTCCTGCTCTTTGTGGAATGAGACCTACGCATTTGTATAATAACCAGAAACAATGATATGCAAGGGATGTACAGGAGAATGGTGTTGTGGGATTTAAAGTACTACTGAAGATCCAAAGGTATCTGCCACTATTTTTCCCCCGTGGATTATAGTAAAACACAAATATGCTGGACATGATTCAAAGAAGCAACAGAAACAATCTCTCCCTTGAAAAGCAAGATAAATGTATGTACCTATATATGTTTGTACAGAGGTGATAGTGACTCATTAAAAAAAACAACATGCAGCGATTTTTGAGAAATGCAGCACATGCAAACAATTCAAAAAATGAACCATCATTAGTCACATCCTATGTGAAATGGAGCTGATAACATGAGCTTTCTGTGCCTTAGTTTTCAATCTGCTTTTGAAATCCATTCCCCTCTGCCCTCAGAAAAATAGTAATGAAATATTTGTCACTAAAGAGGCAGTATGAAGGGGACAAGGGAGTATGATGAAAGCTGCAGCTGGTAGCACTATTGCTGTGGAGAAGAAAATAAGAAGACTGATAAGAAGTGAGAACAGAGTTAATTCCCTTACCTTCTGAGGTGACAGCCTGCTAAAAAAGCTACTATTTATTCCATGAAATGTTAAATAAGTCTGCTCTCCAGCAAGATCACTGTGTGTGCTGTGTACGAGGGGGAG
Source organism: Patagioenas fasciata (assembly GCF_037038585.1). Taxonomy (NCBI): domain Eukaryota; kingdom Metazoa; phylum Chordata; class Aves; order Columbiformes; family Columbidae; genus Patagioenas; species Patagioenas fasciata. Next base: position 36,414,428 of record NC_092560.1, read on the forward strand.
GGAGAGGTAGAAAGCCCTGATGGTTTGCACTAGGTACTTGTTAATTGTTGTCTGATTATCTGAAAGCTCCTTCTTCAGGGTTTCTGGGAAGTCCCAGAAGCATACTTCCTACAGCTACTTCATACAAAAAAAAAGTTTTGTCTTTTTTTCTCCTTTTGAACAGTATCTCAGGTCTACCAGAGAGGACAAACATGAAAAAATAATCAGGCAAAACAGTACTTTAAAAGTCTTTAAGCCAATCAGCTATGCTATATGACTCTAGATATTTCTTAAATATTTTGTAAGAACATACAGTTGTTTAAAACATGCATCTGTTTATGATATGTTTAATACAGCATATATTTAATAGAGCATATATTAATGATCAATTGTTTATATCATTGACACTGCACCTGTCACAAGGCAGAAAGTGACTACAGTAGACAGTAGTGAGAACTGGTGCTTCAGTGGAAGAGGATCCATTTGGCGAGAGAGAAGGAAGGCTTGCCAGGTCTCTGGATTGTTCCTCTCTAGCAGGTAGCACCAATCAGAGAAAAAATCTCCATATAGGATGCATATTAACAGAAGCTTCTTCCAACAAGGGCTCACAGTGAGATACACAAAATGCTTTCTCTATTCCCTGCCTCCCTTCTCTCACTTTCCTGCTTGTAACGTAAATGCAACTCAACATCTTCTGCTGTGACTATGCTCAACCCAGCTGCTATAAAAAGACTTAAGCTCAGCTTGGTTACCCTGCACAGCTCTATATGCTCGAACAGGTGAACCTAATTTTCACTGCAAGTATCAGAAGCCAGGGGGGCTTACTGGTACAGTTTAACAGCTGAAGGAAAAGAGACAGAAAGATTGGAATACTTTATTCAAGGCCAAAAATGAGTCAGAGAAGAGATGAAAGGCCTTTGAAAGCTCCTATCATCTTTAAAAGTAGTTAGAGAAATTTTTTTTCAGCAAGAAGTCTTCAAAGTGCTGCCTTTTTTCTTTCCATCTGTAGTGAAGTTTGCTTCAAGACCTCAGATACTGACAACTGGGCTGAGAAGGATCCACATATCTGGCATAACGCAGATTCAGGCTGAATTCATGCCCTACCTCTTTCAAGGCAGGATACAGATTACTCCATGTTGCCGACCCCTCCCTTAGGCTTCCCCCCCCCCCCCCCCCGCCTTCCTTTTGTATGAAATTGCACCAGAGATATGTCATCTGACTTTCTCCTGCTCAAACCACTGATCCAGAGACATGAGTTTGCATCCCTGCTCTGGACCTGGTACGTGAGAGTTTTGAACACAAATGCATCAGATCCCAAGAGACTTCCCAGACGCATTACAGCAACTGCCCATGAAAATGTTTTGGAAGGTTTTCCTTCTGTGCTAAACTGAGGATTTCAGCCATTTGGCGGAATGGAGCTCTAGAAAAGCCTTCTGGGAGGAGCAGTTGACATAAAGTTCAACTGTTTCAGACTTCTGCTCTTAAACAGTAACAATATGCTCCAATACTATATTTCTATGAGCATGCTTTTTGAAACACACCTGATTTGGAAAAAGAAAGAAAGAAAAAAAAAGAAAGAAGGAAAGAAATAAGGAAAGGAGGGAAGGGAGGGAGGGAGGAAGGGAGGGAGGGAGGGAGGGAGGGAGGGAGGGAGGAAGGAAGGAAGGAAGGAAGGAAGGAAGGAAGGAAGGAAGGAAGGAAGGAAGGAAGGAAGGAAGGAAGGAAGGAAGGACCAGAAAAGTTATTGATATTGCACTAATTGCACAATATCAGGGTAACTCCATACAGCTACCTGCCTAAGATAGAGATAAATACGACAGTTGTGCTGTTGGGTGCCACACAAATCTTTGTAATACTGTTTTTGGAATGATGTAAAGATTTTAGTTCAAAACTAATGTATATGTAGGTTTGCTTAAGTACCTTTTCTCTCTACGCTTGCTCTCATGACCAAGACAGTCCCTGATAATCTGTTCAGTCGTCTTCCCAACAGGATTTGACTCCTCAGCCTACTAGTCACAGAACCACAGGATAGTTTAAGCTGGAAAGGACCACTGCACCTCATTTGGCCCTAGCTCTTGCTCAAAGCAAGGCCAGCTAGATGAATTTGAACTCTGCTTTCCTTTTGTGAATATCTGTGCTCTCATTTTCCTTTTCTGGTATCCATGACATATGTCCCTTCATGTGCTTTGATTCTTTCTGACAAAACTTGTTGTGTGGCTGAGGAAGGACTTGTGATCCTGCCCTGTCCACATCTCCCAGGTCAAGTGACCAGAGCTTAAAGTTTGTGACATTTACCTGCCAGAGTATAGATGCAGATATTAAGACTCAGAAAAGATATATCCATATGGACACATAGAGGCTGACAAAAGCCCAAGCTGCTTTAACTTCTTTCATTATCTTAATTTTCACATGAATGCCTCACTTTCTTCCAAAAAATCCCATTTTGGCAAAGGCAGAAGAATTCAGCTGCCTTTTTGCGGCAGATTGAATTGCTGTGAAAGAGGGTGCATCTATTGCAGGGACCCAACAAGGACAGTGTGTCATTTTCCTGACTATATTTACGTTGCCTGTCCTTTAGATACTAATATCTAAGACAGTACAGGTTGTATGGAAAAGAATGGTAACATACCACCCTACAGCATTATATAAATGAATACTCTTCACAGGAGACATCAGTTTTTCTTATCTCAGAGCTAGCCCAGACAAGGAATAAAATTATAAGCATTTTACCCCCATCTTGATATGGCAAACTTTCTAGATATCCTGGAGAAGCTTTACTTGTCTTATGCAGTCTTTTGGCCAGTACTGACCTCCCTTGGCAGAGAAGTACTGTCTTTCAGCAGCAGTTGTGGAGGGTAAATCGCTAACATAGGTAGCAAAGTTCCAGTTCTCAGCTATGCCTTACTTCTCAGTGTTGTAACATCCTTACGACTGTTCCAGCTCATACCAGGGCTGGAACACAAAACCAAATTTCATTATTTGCCAAAACAACCAATTTTAAAATAATAATGAAGAAAAACAAAACCCAAAATTCTTGGCCAGCTACACAGAGTTTATTTTTTTAATTTGTATTTACCAATATAATTTTATTTACCAACCATATACCAGTTGTTATTTGAATAATTGAAATGTGAGTGTTCTGTACTTCTTAGAAGTTAAAATTAGAATTGCCAACATTCTTGGTGTAAATATTAGCTTTTAATCCATTTTGGATTTTAAATTGCCAAATTAAATGAGAAAGGAATGACGCAATTGGAAAGCTGTTAATACTAACTAGGACACTTGCAGAGTGGACCCTGGCATTTGCTACTACAGCCCAGATGCAGGATGTAGAACTTTTCAAGATGCCCTAGCCACTTTTTTTTTTTTTTTATTCTCCCCACTATAGTTTGTCACTATAGAAAGAGATTAAAGTGGTGTCTCTAACCCCACCCTGCTTTTCCAGCATTTGCATTGCATCTGTGCATGTGTGGCTGCCTGGATGCTGAAACAGGAGTAACCTACAGACTCACACTTTTGCATAGAGGATTTCCAGTAAACTGCCATATTTTTATTCACACCTGCTCTAATAAACTAAACTCTCAAGCAGTCCTTTATGGCAATAAACCAGATGAAAACAATAATTTACATATCTTAGGAGATCAACACATGGGCTATTCAGGGAAGAAAACACAGAACATTATACTTAAATTACTGTATTTTTGCATGTAGTATACATTAATGATTTAATTGCATTTAGATACCTATTTACTGCTTTCTATTTCAAGTTACTTTAAAGTAGTGTGAGAATTTGGAACATTTTAGTACCAATAGTAATGTACTGATGTGAAGATCCTTAATGGATTGAAATATATCCAACTCTAGTTGCTTGTTAAATTTTAATGACTATGACCTATAAGCTATGAAAAGTAAAATAATACCATTAGTTTTCCAAAATACATAATTGTGAGTACTGGTAGTCAGTTTAACTGCTCTTCTTTCCAATGCACACAATTATGAACATCTCCTGAGTTGACTTATTTTATAAATTAGAAATACAATTCTCAGCAGAACATATGTGTGATAAAGGAGTCTTACAGGTATTAATGAGAAGCATTTCGTCTCCAGATTTCATGAAATAAAATCTAAATAATCATAACTGTAGTGTCTGACATTTGTTTGCTGATTTCAAATTTACCTCAGTCAGGAGTTATTACTGTTTTAAATCTGTGTTGGGATGGTGAATATAATCTGAGGAGTAATTACTGGATTTTAGAATTTTTTGTCTAATTCAAATATGACCAAGTGTGATCGCTACAAAAATGTCTTAGCTGATGATTGTTGGCAAGTGTGGTTTTGTTTTATTTGAGGATTTCTCTTTTGTTGTTGTTTTGGGGTTTATTTCATTCCACCCGCCCCCCCCCCCAGCATGAGCCACCATGAAAGACATTCACAGTCTTAGTTTATCTGCAGAAAGGAAAGCTAGATCATAGTGGGTAGGTGCCTATATCAGCACTTGTTTCTAAGTAGGTGGCCTGAGATCAAACTGAAAGACCCTGTTAACCTTTTATCTGTCTGAGCCATTCTAGCCTGGTGGGAGACACTTGTCAGTAGGTTAATACACTGAAGCAAGAAAAACTTGTGATATTTCCTCTGCAAACAAATAGTTTCCCAGCAGAAGTGTTTCATTATGTTCAAATAATAATTTATATGAGAGCTTAAATGTGTGCTTCATGAGACTACTGTAATGGTTAGGCTGCCTGGGGATGTTTTGTGCAGGCTGGGTGGATTCACAAGTTGGAGAGACACATATTCCTAGCTCTATGAATGCTTTTGTAAGAGAAGCCTTGGTTTTTGCAAATCCATAGTTTTGGAAAAGTCCTTGAAGGATTTCCAGTCATTGCTGTTGTTCCTGCCATTTTGTGTTTTCCACTTATACTACGTCATTTACCTGCCCTTTGTCTTCCATCAAGAAACAGTTATTCCATCAGTGTTACCTCTTTTAAATGAATACCATAATCAAATGTTTGCATGGTTAATACCAGAAGTTTTTGAAAGAGAACCGCAGATTTGCCATTTAGCAATATACTTAAATTAGGTGTAGCTAAAAAGAAATGGCATGTAGGAACATTTACTCTTCATCCTGATGTAGACTATTTCAGGCAAGTTTTCCCATTTTCTCTTGCTAGACTAGCACAAAGAGTGGTTGTAATTTATACTGTATTTTTGTAGCACAGAATCACAGAAGCACAAACTTCTCCCTGTCCTTGCACCACATTGTCCTGTAACTGCTGGAAGGGAAGGAATGTGCAGGCAAGGAAAGGCCAACACTTCTATATTTTCCTTTTTCCACTGGTTTTGTCTAAGTAGTACTTTCTAGGCTGAACTGAGAAGGTTGTGATATAACTCCATCTCAGCCCTCCATGTTGAGCTGCAAGGCACAGTATTGAATACCTGATACTGTGTTTACTTGATTGACTGTGATGCCTATGCACACTTCTCTACTATTTGTTGTGATACTATCTGATCTTCTAATATCACATTAGGTAATTTAAATTGCCGTAGATATATGCTGTTTATTTTCTTATCTTCTCTCCAAGAGGCTTTCTTCTACATATAGTGTATTGAACCTAAAGTTAACCTGAAACTTTATAACCAGTTTTCATGTTAAAACTACCTGTAAAACTTGCACACTGCTCTAACTCTGGGCAAATCTCTGCAAAAGCTGTCCACACATCTGCAACTGCAGACAAGAGCTCCATGCAGACCAGGATGGCACTGGAGAGAAATAAGGTTGTATCTTTGTTGCAGGCATTTCCCAGAAATATTCCCTAAATTCAAGTCAGATTCCTGTTTATTAGGAACCAAAACTGTTGATGGGATGAATACATGTAGTGGTGCCAGACATGATCAAGTAAACCTCTCACCATGGTTTGCCATCCTGTACCCTTCCTCTACTATGGGAAACATGAAAAGATCACTTCGCTTTCATCAGTCCTAGCACAAGAAGCACTGATAAGGGGACCTGCTGCATGGATTATGATAACTGAATTAGTACTACAATATACAACCTCAACTATACAAAATTGAAGCTAAAGACAGAAGTTCTTCCAGCTTCTCCCAGATTTCTGTTTCCTCCTTGGTGTGTATCTGACTGCAGAAAGACAGAAGCTGTCACAGCATTGTGAAACTGAAGTTGCCTGAGTCAGTCAAATTCACTTTTGCAGAAGTAGAGTCTTCCACGGGACCTTTCTAGATGCTCAGTGAGGAGTCATTCTCAGATGCATGTAGCATATTTGAGTTGAAATTGGCTCTTAATAACATGAACAACCCTGTTTAGACTGACCAACAGGTTGGAAAAATTTAAGGAAAAATATAACAGCTTATTTTTTTTCCAGGATGTAGTATGTGTAATAGGTGCTTGGGCTTGGGAATCAATTCAGGCCAAAGTAGGTATAATTCATAGTAGATTAAATTGGATGTTTGCATGGGCTGTACTCTTTACTTTTAAGATGAAATTCGCGGTCTTCTCATGGTTCCTGTATTGCATGGGATTCTCTGGGAATTCTTCACAGTACAAAAATGAGTTTGGATTCTCACCCAGGAAAACACACAGAATGAAACTACATTGCAGTGGGCTGATCTACCATTTTGTTTGTTTTTTCCCTAGTCACTACCAGTGTTGTAAGACCGGGGTTGTATGCTAAAGTATGTGCATTTTTATGTAACAAAGGGCTGCTATATCTTCCAGAGGGGATTAAAAAAAAAAAAAAAAGAAGAGAGAGAATATGTTTATTGGGTTGAAAAGACAGAAATTTCATGCAGTGAGGGGATACAGAGACCTCTTACACAGGCAGTCTCACTTGCCTTACTATGTTAGTATCCTTGAGTGCAAGCTGTGTGCTTTAGGATTTGACATATTTACTCCAAATGGAAAATAAAGCTTCCATTTTGTCTCTAAGCAGCTTATTGCCAAATGGGGGGTTATAGTTGTGCCTGTGAAGAGGCTCAACTAGGAGCAGTTTTAGAGCTCTCCTAGCTCACCTGCTTCCTCCTTGTTGTACTAAATATACTATTAAGACAAAGCTCACATACTGTGAGAACAAGTGACACACAATTCCCAGTAGATCATAGTTGCTACGTAGTTGCTATTCAACAGAGAATAATATTTGTTACAGGAATTTGTGTAACATGGCCTTCTATCTTGTATTTGATGCCCAATGAATCTTCAAAGCGTTGATTCATTTCCTCAGGTTTCTACCTTCTTTGCTCAACCTTTTGGATGTGTAGATGTTCAAGGATGAAACAGAGCCTGCAAAGCTTAACACAAAAAAATATGTGCCACAAAATGAATTCTAGAACTAGGAAGTTTAATTAAATGCAATATTAGCTCTCACTGACTTCTCACTCCTTTCCCTTCCCCACCCTTTGAAAAACAGTACCTCAGAGCTAAGGAAATGCTGTACACATAATCCCCCAGTGGTAAAATAACTTTCAGGTTCTTTTGAAAGAAGAGTTAAACCACTTACTTTTTCTCCTCCCTGCTGTATGTAGCTGCACATGTAGTAGTTAGGATTATAAACTACAATACTGGCACAATGGGATGAATAAATGATGGAAAAGGAGCCTTTGTGTGAGAAGTGCTCATATGTCTTGGCTTAAGTAGCACCTTAAAACATTTTATATAGGATTAAAAACAAAACAGAAAAGCAATAATCCTGTTGTGACTGTTCTTGCTGGGATTACCTGTTAGGCTTGCTGCGTGTGGCTGCTTTTAAAAGGAAGAAAAAAGAAAAAAACTTAAAGAAAATTGCTGTTTCACATTAGGCAAAACATAAATAAGATAAATAATACAGTGGGCATGGTAAAGAAGTAACTATCTTGGTAAATTAATTTTAGCTGTTAATTCCTTCTTTTGTTATCTCTCTGTTAGTATCATTAACAGCCAAACAGATGAGATTGATTTTGCTTTCTGCACACACTTCTTTCAGGAAGAGCTGAAGTTTGGCTGTTGGGAAGAGGACTGGGAATTAAGGATATTGTGCCTTAGAGGGAGACAGTTTTGCAGGAACCACGTAATACACTTATATTCCTTTGTATAAATAGTGAACTTATCTACTTTGAAAAGTGGTTACACAGTTTCCTTGTATTACTTATCTGGAGTGCAAACTCACAGGCGTTTTAACACATATTTATTTAATGAAGATCTAGTAAGGAAAAAGAAAGGCTTTGCAACTTCATCAGAGAAAGTCACTTCAGAAAACGGTACAGGCTTGTTGAGCAGAGGCTGTCTAATAGGAAAATCGTTAAGGTAGTTCCTGAGACTAACTCATTAGTTCAGCATCACAGTTTGGTGAAAAAGAAAGTACTTTAGGACTTCTTCCTCCTTTTCAGCAAGTAGCCACTAATATTCTCCCTCCTGAAGGACCAGGTGGATAGTTTTATGGGATTTTTCTGTGATTAATAATTTAACTCATACCAATTCCTAAGAGCCATCAAACTGAGATAGAGACTCTGTTGCTTAGGTTTCAGGTGATGAGTCTTTTTACCTTGTCTAGTTCTGTTTAATCACCCACTTCCAGAAAACAGGAGACTTGCAGGAATAAATATGTTATTAGTTCTGAGACAAAATTACTTCAGAAGAAAATGCCACTAGCTCTTGCTTAAAAGCAGCTATTTGGACTGCATGTCTTTCTAAAATCAAGCTTACATCTTACGTGAGAATTATCTGTTGCGAAATCTCAGAAACTCTTTCCCAGTCACACAGAAATTATCACAAGAGGGTTTTTTCAGTCCTTTTGATGCTTCCTATTTCACTTTCAATTGTAAGAAGACAAAATACATAAATCAAAAAGCACTTCAAAGCCATAACTATGTAGCTGGAAAGAACCAGGATCTCTAGCAGCTTGACTAGATGAATTAAATGAAATGATGCAATAATACACAGCTGCATTGATGTCTCCTGCATCTTTTCCTTTTGGAGCACCATCTCACTCTCAGATCTATGCAGTACAGCTCAGCTTCTGTGCTTGGCTTCCTCTCACCTCTCTGCTTACACAGATGTGAGTGATGAATACAGGAATGAAGACCAACTATGCAGGGATCTAAGAGGCATATTCTGAATTCTGGCATTAAACTTCTTTAATATAGTGACAGATTTAAAAAAAAAAAAAGTAAAGTAAAAGAAAGATAAAATATTTAAGTAAGCTCCATATTCAACTGATACATCTGGTTTTGCTTCTGCAAGTAGTGTCTCAAGAGATACAACTACATTTGCTCAGAGAGCACATTTTAAGACATGTCATATGCTAATTTTTAACAATGTGATTTTTTTTTTTCTGGTTAATAGCTCTGTGGACTGTTCTAAGGCTGCTTGCATCTTTTTGAAGCTCCAGCGACAGGAATTTGACAAAACAGATGGTGTTGTTAAATAGGAGGAAGAAGAGGACATTGCCATGAAGGGCCTAGCCTTTAAAAACAAAATGAAACACACTCTTTACTAGTGCATCTGTTTTGTCCCTTTCATTTATTTCCTGTCATTTTGGAAAGGATAGGAAATAATTTCCTGTGAAATACTGCTGAACTGAGTTCTCTGAGAATAGCAAAGTCTCTCCCCCACTCTCTGGAACAGTATGGATGAGGTTTTTGTAAAAAGAAAGATGGCAGTTAAATTAGAGAAGTTCCCTAGCCCTCAGGCTTTTTGAAAGTGAAGGCTGCTGTCCACACAAGATGTGTCAACTGATTCTGTGATGTGATTTTACAGCGCAAGTTACAATAAGTCATGATGTTAACTGTGACAGCCATGCTGAAATACTGTTTGTAAGGTTAAATTTTTGAACCTAAAAGTCTGAGCTGATTTGTTGTGGGTAAAACCCAACAAGCAGCTCAGCCCCGTGTAGCTGCTCACTCACTCCCTTCAGGGGTAGAGGGAATAAAAGGGCAAAAGTATGAAAAATTGTGGATTGAGATAGTTTAATAGGCAGAGGGGAAAACTGGAAACAGAACAAAACACAAGCGATGCAAGAGCGATCACCACCAGATGACTGACGTGCAGTCAGTCCCTCTGTAAGGATGACTCCCAATTTTATGGCTGATCTTGAAGTTGTATATAATGTATGGGATACCCCTTTGGTCAGTTGGGGTCAGCTGTCCCAACTGTGTCACCCCCCAGCCTCTTGCCGACCCTCCGTCAACTTGCTTGGGAGAGGAAACAGAGAAGGGCTTAACACTCAGCAGGCACTGTTCAGCAATAGCTAAAACATATCAGCACTGGTCACCCGGGTCACAAGTGCAGGACAGAGCACCATATGAAGCGGTATGAAGAAAATCCATTACAGGCAGGCCCAGTACATGATAAAAAACTCTACCTCTTTCTCACTAGGCGATTTTTAGCTATTTCTGTTACTAATGTAAATGATATAAAATATTTTCCTTTGCTCTGTTGTTTATAGAATATAGAAATATATTCAGTGCCGAGCTGCAAGTGCAATTATCCTGACACAGCTCAACTAGGACAGAAGGCTTCATATTACAGCAAAGGCATAAAAAAACCCTCTTTATATATGTGGCAGCCAGTGCTAAGTTACTTATTTTCAGAAGAGTGGCTTGTTTCTCCTAACATTTATTTTCACACTGCTTTGGGGAACTTTCTTGTTGAGACCTATGTACATTTTCAAAGCAGTCTCAATCCCATTTTCAGCAAAGAAATATGTACCACACTGCTTAAAAGCATTTGAGTGCCTAGCAATCTCCCACTGAAACCTGTGAGAGTTTGGCTCTTATGTGTCTCTGAAGATTTGGGCTTTAGAACCTTATCAAGCCAGCTTTCCTGAAACGAATAGGAGCTGCAGTGCATTTCAATGGGATTTGAAATTCCAAGTCCAAAAATTACTTCAAAATAGAACCATGGGGCTTTTGAAAACAATATCCTGGCTTCACTGAAATGTAATTGATCTGATCTACCTGAACCGTGTCACTGGTCAAGGTCCTTGTCATTGAGGATTAAAAAAAAAAAATAAAAGGTTTAGTAGTGATTCCTGATTGCCTAATCATGTGGGTGAATGCCTACATAAATTTCTAAATGACATAGTTGTCATTTATTCCCAAAGAAAAAAAGAAAAAAAGAAAGAAAAAAAGAAAGAAAGAAGGAAACGAAGGAAACGAAGGAGGGAAGGAAGGGAGGAAGGGAGGAAGGGAGGGAGGAAGGGAGGGAGGGAGGGAGGGAGGGAGGGAGGGAGGGAGGGAGGAAGGAAGGAAGGAAGGAAGGAAGGAAGGAAGGAAGGAAGGAAGGAAGGAAGGAAGGAAGGAAGGAAAGGAAGGAAGGAAGGAAGGAAGGAAGGAAGGAAGGAAGGAAGGAAGGAAGGAAGGAAGGAAGGAAGGAAGGAAGGAAGGAAGGAAGGAAGGAAGGAAGGAAGGAAGGAAGGAAGGAAGGAAGATTTCTTTCTGCCTCCTTACCTTCTTTAACTCCCTCTCCTCTCCTAGTAGGGCAGTAGCTTTGTCAGCCACCTCTTTCTTTAGAAGTGCTACTCTGTCAATACTTGTGTGATAAGGAAAAGGAATGAGTTTGGAAATCTTTTTATGTTGCATCAGCCTAATGACATGGGTAGGGCTCTGAAAGGTCTTGCAAGTTAGAGGTACTCAGAACCAAGGAGCTAACAAAACCCTCTTCTTTTTCGTTCCAGTTCTGTATTCTGAACAGAAGCTGAGCATCAAAAAGAAAACTCCTTACATTTCTCTGCTTTCATATTTAATGTTTTTGTTCATTCCAGATACTCTAGGAAAGAAAGGTACACAATTTCTGTTATCATTTAATACTATCAACATGATGAGGTATTTATGATTGATACTGAATTTAATTTTCGTATCTGTAACATTCTCCACAACAAAAAAATGGATTACAAAAAGCACAGACTTTTTATAGAGGAATCAACTCAAAATGCTCCAGAAGATAAGATAGCAGTTTTAGTGAGGATTTGTACTGACATTAGAAGGAAAATATGCTCTGGTAAAAACTTTTTTTTTTTTTTTTTTTTTCTAAGGATGATGCTGAGCACATGAAAGAGCTTCTTTAGGCACACAACAGATGCTGAGAGAAACTTTTGTGAACAAAATTCAATCTTGCAATAGAAACACCTGTGGAGGGTTGTCTTGGCCTGCCATCCATTGTCTTATTTCATGTTCGTTTGTCTATGACTGTAACCTTTCTGTTGCACAAATACTGTCCAGTTCTTTAAAGAGCAGCTTGTTGCATTGTGTTTGTAATTAGTCTGACAGACAAAGGCTAATCACCATCCTCTTCCTGGAAAGCCTGCTGAGGAGTGCTAGAGATAATATTTAATAGAAAATTCTATATGAGATCATGGATCAGATCAAAGTAATTTAATAAAGTTTTTTTTTAGTGAGAATATGAACTAGTAGCCCAGATGATAAAGATCATAATGAAGAGGTGCATGTGGGGTGTTGCATTTGCTTGTAGCCTGTGAAAGTTCTTGTGATGGAAATAGATCAAAATAGGATTCATCTAAATCCATGGCATTTTAAGTAATATAGATCCAATGCTCAAGTTACTACGGGATACTGGGCTATTTAACCATCTTCTGATGGTGTATGATTGTGGAGGGGTTTTGTTAGATGGAGATTTATTGTTGAATTAGTCAGGCTCAAAGGAATCTCAAGGCCACTTCGAGAAGCTGAAAACAGAATCTGCTGTGAGAAAGATGCGTTTCTACAATAACAGGGCCTCAACATGGCATGAATCAACGGACCTATCATCAGTGAGACTCCAGCGCATGGACAGCTTGTGAACATAGATGATATCCTATCACTTAATGCATGATTGGAGCGTGGACGCGTGATCAGAGAATAGTTGCATATATAAGGAGGCTTGTTTCTGTAATAAATGGCTTTGCGTGACTCACATTGAATCGGAATGCGGAGTCCTTTATCGTTCCAACATCTGATAAACATTTTGGACAGACCATCTCCCGGCTGTTTATAGATGTACACTCTTTTATGCATAAAAGGTATACTTCCTTGCTAATTGTTCAGCGGAAAACCACAGTTAACATTTTTTTATTTAGCACTTATCTGTGAGGTAAAGACATGTAGAGAAGCGTCTCCATTTCATTCTTACCCTGCTGAGCTAGCTTTATGTATGTCTGTTTTTTGGAAAAAAAAATCAAGAAAAGCTTAAATTTGCAGACGAAGTTTTCTTTTTAGTTCTATGTATTCTTAATTTTTTTATTATAGGGTTGTGTCATGAACACATCCTTACCTGCTAAACTGCCTTAGCTTCAAAGAAAAAAGTTTGAGCTTTACTTAAAGCAGTTCTGTAGCACAATTTTAATCCTACAGTGTTGCATCTCCCTAACTTTAAAAAGTCCAATGGATTGAGTGAGTGAGCTGCCCCTAACTCACAAAATTATTATGGATGTGCAGGGAGCAGGGAAGAGTGAATAAGCCAATTTGAGCACTGACTGCTTTATGTAGCATCTGGTCTGACAATATATTAAAGCTTTTGACTGAAATTAATCTATGCAGAAAAGGGAACTTAATGGGGTAGAAAAAAAAATCAAAATTGTCTGCTTCTGTTATTGCTTAACATTCAACAACTCCCTCTAATTCATCCTTGGAACATTGTTATATTACTAGAGTCTGTTGCAGAAGCTTGTTTTTGCTGATGTGGAAAGAAACCCAAAGGAAAGAATCTCAAATAATTTTTTTCATTTTACCTGCAGCAGCTAACACAAGTAACAAATCCTGCATCTGTTCATTTTGGCTTACAACTGAGAAAGTCCAGAGTGCATCATGGCAGTTCCACAACTCTGAGCAGGAATACCCTAGCAGTGATATGTGCAAGGAAAAATGATCCTGTCCTTAGTATTAGAAATAGGAGCAACAGGAAATACAACAGATCACAAAGTTGCAGTGAAGGGCTGATCTAAACTATTTTCAATAGCCATGTAGAATCCTACCTATCAGAAACATCCTAAGTGTTCTCTCAATAGCAGTACTGAAGACTGTCCCACGTAACAGGAAGGTATAGTAGGATAATTTTCTTTCTAAACACTTCCAGTCATTCTGCTTAAGGGAGCACCCTGATAGCCAATCTAACAGGTTCTCATAGCCTTAGTTGTGTCATTAATCTGGAAGGCTGAGGAAACAAAAATTTGAGATTGAAGACACTTGCTACTGAGTCTTTAACTCAGGGAACTTCTGTAGTATGTGGAAAAACTGTCACAACCAAGTTGTCTTCAGTGGATGATACCTAGGCTTTCCAACATCCATTAATTCTTATCAGAGTTGTGATTTTGTTCTATTTAAACAGAAGAAACAGCACCTCTAGTAGTCTATGTGATCTTCCAGTTGTGAAGACTTTGTTATTCCATAGTTTTAAGTGCTTCTCCATCTTCCGCATCCAAATCCATATATGGTGGCCAGGTGTTTTGCATCAGGATTTGTATCTGTAAAAATTAATTGTACTAGCTCAGAAATGATGTTGTTTAACAAAATAATTTGAGGTCTTGATACTTGGTCTTCTCCTGTCTGTGAAAGGAGCTAAACCCTTAAAAAAAGTTGGCAGAGACAGAAAGATTCCTATTTACACGCCCAAGTGTGACAATTCTTGGTACAGAAAAGAGGTCCATTTTGTTACTGTCTTATCTCTGATCCAGCTACAGCTGCAAAGTTGAATGCAGTGCCTTCAGGGCAGTCACGGTACAACTCAGCCCGAGTGCAGAGAAGATCCTTTCTTTACATTGATAGACAAAATCCCTCAGTGTGCCAGTGTGCATAGAATTATTGTGGTTACATTGTTAATGCTACACAAAATACTTGCTACAACTGGGGGGAATAAGTAGCAAAGAGGTTGCTAAACTCATCACTCGTCAACTCGGATATATGGGAACTCTGATGTGCTGTTTTCCGCTCCTTTGAGACAGCCATCAGCTGCTCTGGAGGCCAGGCTTCCCTTGGCATGCCCTGAGCTTTTCTAAAACATTAGGGAGGCATAGAGTTTAAGGGAATTAAAAAGAGATCAGACTGTCTTTTCCCTCAGCCATTTCATACTCTTTTTTTTTTTTTTTTTTTTTTTTTTTTTGCCTATCCCCACTCCAAGAAGCAAATATAAAATAGTACATAAGAGTCTGATTTTGGATAAAAAGGTAAGTGCTGGGTATAACTGAGCAAAGAAGCAAGATGGGACAAAGCAAATCTATGAGTACTTGTGCACATAACAATAATAGGAAAATATAACTAAAACATGTAACTGAGCAAAAAATTAATGTGAGCAGCAAGCAAAACCCAGAGAAAAAATATTTCAAAAGAAGTGATGAAAACTCCATCTGTTTTGCTTTTCTATACACTGATATCCTCAATATGTTTCTAAAAATTTTTACAAGGAAAGCTTCCATATCAGTAATAAAATGGGTGTAATATTCTAACAGTATTTTTTATCGCTGTTTTCAAATATTCTGTAAATAAAATTGAAATGTCAGTAATCATGCTGCATTAAAACCATTTTGAACTTCACTATGGTTTGTGTTGATTACATTTTTAGCTATCTGAAAGTGTAAGATGTTGTGATTTCAGTTGATGTCCTGAAGTATTTCAATGAAGTCTCACTATGTTGGAGACTGACTGTGTTCAGGTTTGATCAGAGAAACTGAGCAGTTTGGCACAGATTTGAGAGGTGGCTTGCTTTGATGAACTGTGTTAGTGTTCACTTGATTTAATTCACAGGTTAGTAATGGTTCCTGGATCAGTGATGGAAGTTTCCAGAAGGTATTTTGTGGTCTAAATATACATATATATATATATATATATATATATATATATAGTAACCTCAGCTAAGTCTATAAAATGTAAATATTTTTCCTATAAGAAAGTTATAACATTGCCTGTGATTCAACTTTGGTTTGAGTTTCCTGCATAAGATTTTTAAATAATGGCTGTTGATACCTTACTCACATGTATATTGTGCTATATGAGGAAACTACTACCATGATATTCCACACTGACAGCATAAAGCATGATGCTAGCCATGGTATGTTATTTGCTCAGTATTTCAGAATCACAGAATAGTTGGGATGGGAAGGGACTTCTAGAGATCATCTAGTCCAACCCACATGCTAAATCAGATACATCTAGAATAGTAGATCACACAGGCATGTGCCCAGGCAGGTTTTTAATGTCTCCAGAGGAGACTCCACAACCTCTCTGGGCTGCCTGTTCCAGTGCTCTGGCACCCTCAAAGTAAAGGAGTTTCTCATCATATTCAGATGGAACCTCCTGTGCTTCAGTTTGTGCCTCTTGCCCCTCATCCTATCATTGAACACCACTGAAAGGAGTCTGGTCCCATCCTCTTGACACCCAGTCTTGAGATATTTATAAGCATTGATGAGATCCCCTCTCAGCCTTCTCCAGGCTGAACAGACACTGCTCTCTCAGTCTCTCCTCATAAGAAAGATGCTCCAGGCCCCTAATCTTCTTCATAGCCTGACACTGGAGTCCCTCCAGTGATTCCTTGTCCTTCTTAAACTGGGGACCCTAGAATTGGACACAGTACTCCAGATATGGCCTCACCAGACCAGAGTAGAGGGGGAAGATAACCTCCCTCGATCTGCTGGTCACACTTTTCCTAATGCACCCCAGGATACCATTGGCCTTCTTGGCCACAAGGGCACATTGTTGACTCATGGTCAGCCTGTTGTCAACCATAAGTCCCAGGTCCTTCTCTGCAATGCTGCTTTCCAGCAGGTCCACCCCTAACCTGTACTGGTGCCTGGAGTTGTTCCTTCCCAGATGCAGGACCTACATTTGCCGTTGTTGAACTTCATCAGATTCTTCTCTGCCCAGTCCTCCAGCCTGTCCAGGTCTTGCTGAATGGCAACATAGCCTTCTGGTGTGTCAGCCCTTCCTCCCAGTTTGGTATCGTCAGCAAACTTGCTGAGGCTGTACTCAGTCTACTCACCCAGGTCATTGAACAGGACTAGACCTAATACTGGCACCTGGGAGACCCCACTAACTACAGGCCCCCAACCAGACTCTGCACCATTGATCACAATGTTTTGAGCTCTGCCGTTCTTCCAGTTCATGCTCCAGCTCACAGTGCACTCATCCAGCCCACACTTCCTGAGCTTGCCTATGAGGATGTTGTGAGACATGGTGTCAAAAGCCTTACTGAAGTCAAGGTAGACAATGTCCACTGCTGTTACCTTGTCTACCCAGCCAGTCATACCATCATAAAAGGCTATCAGGTTGACCAAACACAATTTTCCTAAGGCTATAATGAACTCCTCCACTCTGTGTGCATAGAGAGCCACGTTCTAATGTTGAAGTGTCAGTCCAAATGCTTTCTCTGATTGATATGAGTAATGTTGCAATTTTATTTAAAAAGGGAGGAATTCTGGTAAGTTTTCAGAAAAAAGTTTGATCAGGTGTTGTTAGGTGTTAAATCTGTGAAGTAAAATTAAAAACAAAACTGGAAGAGAAGTATCATTCATCAAGATGGTTACAATATCTTCTGAAGGTAAGTATTGCCTAGATTATTTTCAGTAGAAGAGTATTGCCTTAGCACAAGCAAATGACATTTCACAGGTAAAACGTAAATCACTAACACGTCTCGTTTGCCAAGTGGATCTGCACCCTGAAGTCCCTATTCACTGAATCTTCCTGCTTACCGTACAACTATTTGAATAAATTAGTCATTTTAAACACCATGGGTCTTTTGTGACCTTTGTGCTGAGTAGTCTTAGCCTGATTTTTGCTTTTCTCATTCAGCTGCAGCATTTCTCATTAAGGTCGCTTTCTCCATTCTTCCCTTCAGATCTGCCTTCTCTGTCTTCTGGTTGGATTTTGTTTGCTTTTTACTGCCAGGAGTATTGCCCTGCTAATTCTGCTAACAGAACTGACAGCAAAGTCTCTCCTTGCTTTGTCCTCCTCTATTGGTATTCTCTAGGTCCCTCTCAATTCCTTCTCTTCCTTTTCTGTGATCGTCCCCTGGGATTTCTGCATCTGCTCCAGAGTTGCAGTTGCTACATACTCTAAAATGTAGTGCTTCACAAGTAACAGAGAAGTCTCTCATTTGAAAAACTGATTTATTCTGTTGTTTATCTTGAGCTATATATATAGATGCTGGCTGCATCATGTCTAATTCAGGAAAAATTAGCCATAATTTTAAACTCATAAGATGTTTAGAAAATAGATTTTATTACTCTGCCTCTAGCTGCTGTTCACTTCTGCTTCCCACCTCCTTCCCTCCCTTCACACCACACCCCCCTCCTTTCAGGATGAATTACAAGTTATTGACTTCTCATGAGCCCAATACCTGCTAGATTTGCAACAGAAGCATTTTTTTAACAACCATTATTTCAGAAACACTGCTATTTAGGTGCTTTTTTAATGGAATCACAAATATGATGCAAACAACTGTCTTGATTAAATGTTTATTTTATAGGAAATGGACACTATGCTTTAAATTTTAAGTTCTGAATACTTCCTTCAAGGATGTTTACATACTTTAAAAACAGTCTGGTTAAATTCCTATGTTTATTATTGTCCATCAGAAACACTTTCCAGTGAATAATTAGATTATTAGATAATTAATTTTATTAGATAATTAATTTTATTAGATAAATGTAATAATTCTAATTGTAGGAAGACATGATGGGTATTTTCAGAACATGGTCTGAAATAAATAAAAAGCACAATAACTTATCCAATATACATCTAAATTAATATGGCACTGATAGGTTACACCGTACAGTAAGTCAGTTGTTAACATTTTAAAAATAGAGAGTTAATCATAGGCAATCCTGTCCTTCAAACCACTGGGAAGAAATTCTTTAGTCAAAAGCCATCTTTTAGCTGCTTGAAACTTTCCAAAATGATGCTGATCCTACTTAATTCCTCCAACTATTATTTTTCAGATAACCTGACATCTTCAGTATTTTAGAACCAAGTATAAAAATTAACTGATGTTAAACAGCATTCAAGCATATGAATTAAGCACCTTGATACTTTGGCAACCTTTTCAGAGAGGTTACATCTGATCCGTGTAGATGATGGAAGCCCTTTTAAAACCTCATTTCTAGCCTTCTCCTGAGGAGCAGAGATCCCAAATATGTAATTTCTGGTTTTTTGTTTTACCCTGTTCTATCAATGTATAAACACTAAATCTCTTCCTCAGCATAGGAGCCACCCAACAGCTTTTGCTTTAAAATTGGTCATAATAAAAAATAAGACAGAGGCTACATCCAGAATTTGTTTGACCGAGTGTGTACATTTAACAAGTAACACTAGTGATAAGAATGGCCATATTTGTCAAATGGGAAGTCATTTGCTGGAGTTTTTTTCAATCACTTCACAGGTGGGTCAAAAGTGGCATTAGTGTGTTGATCTGTGAAAAGAGCATCCCCAGTGTAAGTGGTCAATGAAAGCAGAATTGACAAGCATCATATGCATGGTAGCTCGTTTTAAAATGAAAACAAATTAAATGGTGTGTGGTAGTCCTTGAGTTTTGAAGACTCATAACACTTCCTGCTTCATATTATCTGGAAAAAACAAACAAACACTAAACATACGCTAAATAGTATATAATTGCTGAGTTTTTGCTCTTTGTTGGCCTGCTAGTTGGTTAGGGGTTTTTTGCCCTTTTTTAAAAAAAAAAAAATAGGAGATCTGATTTTAATTTTTAATATGAAGTTTAAAGGTATTCTTAATTATCACTTTCATGTACTAAAGTAGAATTGTTTGTTCTGGATGGGACAGTTATTATTCTCTTTTTGAGACTTTCTAATCCATGTTTTTTTAGCTAAGTAGTGGAAACATCAATGCTAAACTGTTGGTACTTTACTGGGCTTTGATAGAGACGGCTAATCTTTATTAAGTTTTGTTAACCATTAGAAGTATTGTGAATTAGATTATTTAATTTAGAGCAATGCATTTTATCAAAATATTTCAGCTAAATAGAGGATTGATATATGTTACAAATGACAAAATAAACTATAACTTTTGTGACTAGTGCCTTTGGATTTTGCTGGGGTCATTACATATGTAACTATGATATTTTTTTGCAACATTGAAGACTATTTTGATCATCGCCCTCCCTCCTATTCTGATGTCGTGAAGAATAACAGGAACTTTTGCTTTCTTGAAATCGCAAAAATTTCCTGAGAACACCTAATCTCATAAAACTGACAATTTACTGGAATAAGAGTATTTTGATATATGCTGAGTGAAATGAATGAAGACAAGCTCTGTGATTTCCAAAGATGTGACTGAGATTCATTAGACTTGCCTTTTACTAATACATATATATTTGTTGGTCATTATCTGTATGCCTTGTGCCTCATATATTCAGCCAGCATTCACAGAGCTTCTGTTCTATGCATGGTTAAAATATTATCCATTCTGTTTTGGAGACATGTCTTTGGCATAGCAGAAGAACCAAGTCAAAAAAAGGACTGACTCCAGGGTCATGGTAACTTAGATTTTGGATGCCTGGGACATGGAGATGAGAGTGAAGAGCATTTCCCAGGGCTGAGAAAATTGCAGATTCAAATAATAGTTGAGTAGTGAGGCATTTCCTACAGTACAACAGGATTGTGATTTCCATGACAACAGACTGTGGCTGGAGGGTGACTCAGAGGCAGAGATGATCCCACAGGACGGACAGTTACTGATGATTGCTATTTTCACTCTCCTGAAGCCAGAGTCTGGTATCAATGGAGGAAAGGAGGAGAAGCTTGTGTGGAAACTGAGTGAGAAGAGGGAGAAGCCATTACCAGGTAGAGTTCCCTCAGGCTGGGAAAATTAATCATGCAGTAAGAAAGTTCAGACTTTTCCACTGAGCAGCTGGACCAACCTTCTGCTTTCCATGACATGTTGCCCTCAAAATTAGCAGACTTCTAGCCAGGAAACCAAGCAATTATTATTGCTTACTGTGATACTGTGTGGTTAGATGAAGATATAGCTATTGTTAAGAGTTATCTGGGCAGACAACTGGATAAGATGGAGAGAGGGGTGCAATGGGGTGATCTATTTCATTGCTACATTGATTTTCAGTGACCCTTGAAGTCAGAGGTGGTTCAGCTACGAAAGAAGAAGACTATTTTAGACTGCTTCTGTGTTTTCTATGTGGATAGCTAGAAATCTGTTGCAGCAGTGAAGGTTCAGAGCATCTTCTTGTGAGGTCCAAAGTGATTCCCAGTAAAATTCACTGTTTTTCCCGATTAAGGCCTAAGATTTTGCATCTGGCGTTAAAAATTGAGTGTGATTAATGAACTGAATTAAGAGAATAATTTAATGAATACACATGCAATCACCTGGGCTGTAGGTTCTCTAGAGATGGTAGAGCTGTCCATGCTTGTGTGCATGGGTATGTGCCCAAGTGTCCATATACAGTGGTAGGCACAGCAGTATCCTGGATCAACTATTGTGAGTCATAGTGGCAACAAAAGTCAAAACAACACATGAAATGGCAGGTTGGACTGATAATTGGTGTTTTTGCATGCCCACTTACCTGACTCACATTTCCTTTCATCCTAGATCTTTCAGTTAGATGTACAGCTATATGCACATTTTTGAGTATGAAACTTCAAGCCCATATTTTGAAAAGCAAGCCCAATAAAAGAACTAAACATGAAGCATTAATATTTGCTCTGTGTCTGTAAATGATACAAAATTGTGGTGTAGACAAAATAATATTTCATAAGCAATCATTAAAATTTGAATGGGCTTTGTTATCAGTTGTGTCAGAATGACAAGAGAGAAAATGTGTCCTTTGTAAGTTTTAACTTTCATGTACACAACACAACTTACTCTATTGAAACATCCACACTTTAATTATTATAAGGAGTCTTTGCACTAATTATAAATTTTCCTACTGCTCTAAAGCTACATTTTTAAGTGTGTAGACATACTTACACCAGATGTTAGTATGAATTTATGTAATACATTCTGTTATGAGTAAGTTGAGTGAGTCTCAGGAAACTTTTTGGTCTGTAATGAATTTTAAAATAATATTGTGATAAATGCTCTATGATTGGTAAGCTCATGAACAGAGAAATTTATCTATAGAAGGGATTCCCTTCTCACGAAGTGATGCCGATTTGTTTTCTTGTGCCAAAATCACCCCTCCAAATGTGAGGGTTGCACCTAGTAGGAAAAAAAAAAGCCAGAGTGGTAGTGGTGCATAACTGGTTTGTCAGACACACACTTGTGATTCTTGTGGAAATAGCGAATTGTGCATCAGGCAAACGTGGCTGCTTTCTTGAGATTAAGAGGGTAGTCAGCAAAAGAGTGTTGAAGAAGATATATTGGGTTTGGAAACAAAAGAAAGAGAGAGTCGCTGGAAGAAAAACTTAAGCTAAGTTCAGGACATCAGACACGATGTGCAGAGAAATGTTTCCTGGTCCTTTCAAAGATGTCCATCCTGGCTGTGGTGTGGAAAAGTAACACTACAGAAAATTGTGATGGGAGGAGGGCTTAGTGGACTAAGAGTGGTTCAGAGCATCTGCTGAAGGTTTATGAATAACTCTCTGGTGATGTAATGCTATCACATTCCTGCATTTCTAGTTCATTTAAAGATGCCAAATATTATAAC
This sequence comes from Patagioenas fasciata, assembly GCF_037038585.1. Taxonomy (NCBI): domain Eukaryota; kingdom Metazoa; phylum Chordata; class Aves; order Columbiformes; family Columbidae; genus Patagioenas; species Patagioenas fasciata. The sequence continues at coordinate 36,436,989 of NC_092560.1, forward strand.
AAGTACTTTATTAATATTGATTTCCCATGTAAGAAATTGTATAGGATGGTTGTACTTTGCCAGTGAAAGGAAAGTGGTTGAAATGGCCAAGGCAGCAATTTCTGCCTCAAAATGTTGTGATGGCAGGGAGTTATTTACTAGTTCCATAAAAAGTATGAGGTGCTCAGAAAATTAATTTCCGTCTCAGTTTTAAATAGTAAGTTCCGCTCATATACATCGCACAATTGTGAAGAACATAATTTTTGTTCAGGAGAGAAAAAAAAAAAACAAACCCTATTAAGAATAATTTATGTGGAAAATATTGCTCTCTTCTCAAAATACATGTCAAAAAGAACAGACTTTCTCATGTGTATTAGTTGCAAAAAAATTTACTTACTAATTTTAGAAAACAGTTCAAGGTTCATGCTGCTGTTTGTGCAGGACAGTAACTCGTTGGAATAGATTTTTAGTGCAGATGCTAATCTCACTCCTTTCTGGTTTTCTGAAAGGACATATCTTCTAGTCAGGATATTTCTAGAAGTGAAAACAGTTGCAGGAACATATTCCATGGGAGGAGATAAAAAGATACTCTTACAATGAAGAAGGCTTCAGGAGTTTTTGCTTTCCTTATTTGTTTGTTTGTTTGTTTGCTTACTTATTTGTTTGTTTATTTTCCTTTAATCGCTCCATAGAAAAAGAGACCAAACCCACTGTTTTCAAGTATGTGCATTTTTAGATGCATTTAAGTAATTTTCCTCACAGATTCTATGGTACATGTATCTGAGTCCAGGTTACAAGCTTACCAGGAAGTGGGATGAGTTCTGGAATAGATGTGGCCTACATGAAAGTGATGGAAAAGGATCAGGGATATCAGAGGTGTAATAAGCAGTGGCCGAAAGTAGTATTGTGGCAGAAGTGGCAGACAAATGCTTTGCATTTGTATTTGTTTGCAGAGGAGATTTGGGAGGTTCTTTCCCCACAGTATCCCTCATATAGATGTGTATATGCAATTTGGCTCATGAACAAACATCAACATTTCTTTCCTGAAAATGTAGCATGTACACTTCTCCAGGCATTGCATAGAAAACTCTTTTGTGTGACACTGTTAAATGTTGTGTTTAATTCTGACGAACTACGTTCTGCAGATTTGTTTTTTTCTGTACTTTTTATGTCAGAAATGCCAGAAATTTTCCTGGCTCTATTTGAATGGAGAATTACCTTACTGAGTACTTACTCACATGGCATGTTAAACTCGAGTCAGAAGACTCTGCTTACATCCCAGCCCGTCTTCTTTTTAGACTGTTACAAAGTTAAACCTTAACTTGGCATGTCCTGCCCCAACCATGTGTTTTTCTAGAGCTTCTTTGAATATATACATGATGTAAATCAAATGTCTTAGACTAGTCTATTTAAAGCATCTTTTTTTCCCCAGGTTATTGCAGTCAGTTTTTGAAGCTTTTATGAGTCTGTTGCTGCCACCCACATTTAACTTTGGACAATAGGCTTTTTCAACTATACTTATACTCAGCTCCCACTTCTCAAGTTGTCAAATAGCTATTCAAGCAGCCAAAGCCCTGAGAGTGTTAGTAGAGAATTTGTTTTCAAACTGTTTGCAGGTAGCTGAAAAAAAGTATACCCAGGATTATGAAAAAGTTAAGAATTTGTTCTTTATTGATAGAGATAGCCAAATCCAAGTAAATAAGGTGCTATTAGTAGTAATTAAAAAAGAAACACAAACAAACAAACAAACATGTAGCAAGGGAGCATAATTTCCCTTTTTTATCTTTCTGTTTTCTTATATTAGCTTCCCTTCTGTTATCTTCCAGTGGCTGCCAGGCTGGCACTCCTGCACTACTGTTGGCATAGCTGTTAAACCTTTAAAGTCCTTTCAGTCAGTATACAGATGCTACAACAGAACTCCAACTGCATAATTTGGGCACCTGCAAGTAGCTTTACAGATGTTCATAGCGGATTTGCTAGATATTTTTCTACTTGTATGCAATGGTCCAAAGATTGTAAGACTATTTCCAGTTTGTGAATCCAACATACAAAGACTGTGTTGTTTCATAATCACTATGTGTAATCCTTCTGTGTCATTACATATTTTTATCTTACGATTTTTTAAAAAATAAAAATATTAGAATTAAAAAAAAAAATTAAGCATTCTTCCTAATTTGATGTTGAAATAAAAAGCTTTTCTGACCCAGCTCCTCTTAATAGAGAAATTGTGATAACTGACTTGCTCTTTTGTCTTTTGGGCAGATCATTACACAAGTCTTCTCTGGCATGCAAAAACCTGCAATGGAAACAGCAGAAATCCTGGGTAGTATAGTTAATACTAACTAATGCAAGAGCACAGAAAATAGATATTAATATCTCATGACAGTTCTAATCTTACACACATTTTCTACTTTCCTTAGTCGCGTGTTTAATGCTGAGCGTAGGCTGACAATGACTGTGCTGCAATTAGTTTCAGCCCATAAGCAATTTTGATCTCTGAGATATACTGCAGGATGCATATGTGCATACGGAATTGTCAAGACATGATTTCATTACACATAGCAGGTGTGATTCTTAATTGTTGTTACAGGCATTATGCACACATGGAATAAACTTCCATGTTCTGGGATCCAGAACTTCAGTTCTGGGGTCACGAGAAGTGTTCAGAAACTGTAGTTATGTAACTTCAGAAGATGCAAGTGTCTGCTGTCAACAAACAGTTTTCTCCCTCTGTCTCCATTTCCTAGTCCTTCTGTAGGATCTGACTCTTTCCCTTGTGCAATGATAGCACTGCTGTGGCTTCGTGGAGATCTGAATCAATGACCTGAACTGGCAGAAAGTAACTCTTGGAGGAGGAAAAGCAAAGTGATTGATCAGTCTTTCCACCGAGCCTTATGAAACCTCAGCTGGTGTGAGAAAGGAGACAGGGATGAGTGGGCCAAAGCATCAGGCAAGATAAGACATGGTAATCAGATGAATCTCACAGAAAACCATATCCTTAAATGCTCTCTTGTCCCTTCTGCAGACTGGATGCCCTGAGCTGCTGTGCAGGATAATTTCAGGGATTGTAATTGCCCTCAGTTGTTAGGGTTGTTTTGCCACAAAACTGACACCGAGTAAGATGCAACAAGCATTACCAGAGAAGTAATTAAGTAATAGAGACTGCCTTCTAAAATCTGGAGGAGATATGTGATGCTGCACTTTTGCCCAGCATTACTATAGCAACAGAAAAGAAAATTGGTCACAGCAAAATTTCGATCTTCCAAATGCCGGACTCTATTAGTTGTGTGGGGGTTTTGCTGTTGTTTTGATTGAGGTTTTTTTGTTTTGCTTTGTTTTGGGTTGTTTTGGTTTTGCTTTTGTTTTGTGTGTGTGTGTTTGTCTGTTTGTTTTCCTTCTCTCTTCATGGCAGTACTATTTGAGAACTAATGCTGCAGGTTTAAGTGAAGCTGTTAACTCTGTGCACCTGTTCTGATTGTGAAAGGTAGTTCAGGTAGGGCTTGCAGGAAATATGAAAAGGAGAATAATGGTTTTCAGGTCAATAGAAGTAAGTAATAGTGTATTTTAGTAAAGTGAAAAACTTAGCATAATACATAGGCATTTTGTGATAATGATAGCAGGTCACTGCATGTTCTTAAATATGCGTATTATGTACATGTAACATTGCTGTTTTACCTAGGAAATCTTCCTCATTCTTATGCAGAAATAAAAAGAGGTTTGTGACAAGCTCATATGTAGGATGTAGTGAAAATTTCTGATCTGGTAAATAAAGAGATGTGGTTTTATTTTTCTAACATCATGCTAATTTTTACAGGTGTGCATTTAATACACGTATGACCAGATCTTTGTGGGTTTATTGATTTTGCTGTTTGTAATTCATTGATAGTTGAATAAGATTTCAAAAGAGGTGTCTGATTCTGGAAGGTGTTCTTGATAAATGTCAGACAGGCAGTTGTTTATCAGTGTAACTTTCCTCCTTTCCATGTGTTCCTCTTCTACCAAGTATCTGATTTTACCTTATATTTAAAGGATATTCTTTAACTCCAAGTTACATTTCTTTTTGTTGCCCTCTGCTGCCAGCTCGTTCCTACATCCTCTGTTTCAATGGCTAGGCAACAGGAACAGACCTCTTAGACCGATCTCCCGTGATTAGGAAAGCTGGCTTTCAGGTAGCTGGTTTGAAACAGGTATAGGGTTATTGGCCCACAGATTCCTCTTGCCTTGTTCTTTTTGAACAAGATTATCATTGGCATCTCCTGCTGGCATTGTTAAACTCCTGAGGGTATGATTTTGATAGGTTTGTACTTCTGATCATTTCTTGAAGGACCCAGATGCTGGGTGTGATGTGTTCAAGAATGCAAAAACCTGGCCATAATTAGGAGCAATATTGGATTTGGGTATCTGGGAAATACACTTGCTGTTTCCTATTATGTTGTGAGCTGTGAATCTTTTATGAGACTGGGCATTAACAGGTATTTTTGCATGAGGGAGGGATATATCAGTTTGAGCTGTACTGCAGAAAAAAAGGACAATGGGCAGGGGAAGAATATAACTTTAAAAATATGAGAATCTTTTTCAGAAGAGTTTAATTAAGGACCCCAATATTTGATAACTAGAATTAAAAAAATGCATTCCACTGTCTTCACTGCATTTTCTTTATCTCTTGTTTAGGAAGAAAAGGTATGTAGGGTATAACAAGAACAGAAAACAAGCTGCATTATTTTTGACAGTGAAAAAAAGTATATGGGGTATAGAAATAACTTTTTCTCATTTGTGTGTTGGTAGGATTTGATGCCAAAGTTAAGGAACATACAAAAATTTTTGTTCTCACGTCTCTTTTGTTGCTGAACCTTGGATGGAAGTTAAAATTCTGCTTCAGGATACGCTGTGTTTTCCTGCATCGCAATGCTATTTCTTTGCACAAACTCGGTTCTGTTATTTATGCAAAGGCTCTTTTCATTTTAATCAAGTTTCACTAAGAAGTTTAGCAACTTGACCTTCACTTTCTGTAAAGGCCAAAACTATCGCATCTTTATAGCTGTTGCTGTCTTTTTTCAGAAACTTTCCTGCTACTGTGCTGAAATGGTTTGCTCTCGTACACTGATAAGGTTAATATGCTGTGTACCATGTAGAATTCATGTGAATGGAACTAAAACTGAAAAGAATTGGCACTTTGTGGCTTGCTTGTATCATGGGATCACTATTAAGATTAGTAAGTACTTAGCTACTGTTATCACATGAAAGTAACCACGGCAACATAGAGTAACCAGGCGATAGAAGGCACATTTACACTGTTGATGATAATGATGAGTGTAACAGAAAGACCACAGCAGAACTACTTTTTAAGGCAGTTATTTTTGTGCATGCGTGTATATTTTTTCTTGGGGGGGTGAGGGGTGGTGGTGGTGGGGGGGTGGTGTTTGGTTTTGGCTTGTTTTGGTTTTTTTTTTTTTTTTTTTTAGAATGTCAGTGTGGTATTTATTTGGGCTTTTATTCCTTTTTACAAGTTCAATAGACATGATGTGGAACTTGCAGGGAAAATTAAAAGGTACTAAATTTACAGTTAATTTTATTTGGCTTCATTTAATCTAGCCTGCAGCTAGTACAAGTAATACAATCAGTAGATGGTTTTGTATTATTTCAGTCTTGATTAGGGAAATACTCTTGTTTGGAGCAGCAGTGCTTAAAATTTTTAAAATATATTTTAGATTTAGCTAGCATATATTTTAGGTGAGTGCTAGCATTTATCAAGACAACCGACTGTTTAATATTTCAGTAGTGAAAATTATACTGATGTCTGGTAACTAAGAAATGCACAGATTAGTGACTGTTAATTTTTTATTGTGTAAATGGCTCTTTGTCATAATTTAGACCCAGTTGGCAACTATGTACCTCATGGCTTCTCAGCGAGGTGGTTTGGAGAGAAGAATTAAAAAAAAAAGGTGAAGCTCATGGGTTGGGATGAAAACAGTTGAACAGGACAGCAAAAGTGAAGAGGTAAAGAATAACAACAATAACAATAGAAGAATATACAAAGCAAGTGATACAAAATGCAATCACTCACCACCCAGACAACGATGCCCAGTCCACTCCCAAGTAGCAATTCCCACCTTAGGCCAGCTTCCCAAGTTTATATGCTGAGCATGACATCATATGGTATCAAGTATCTCTTTGGCTGCATTGGGTTAACTGTCCTAGTTGTGTCCCCTCCCAGCTTCCTGTGAAAATTAATTCTATCGTAGCAAAACGCAGGACACTCTTTTCTTTCAACAGTTAACAAAATAATTTTCTGTATTTTTGCATCTTGGTTTGTACAAAATGATATTTAATGAAATTATAATAAACAGGAAAGTGATACTACAGAATGAACACTTGCTTGTACACATGGCATATGACCATAGATAACTGCTCGTTTCTACAACTGCTAAGATGTTTCCAGCAGCCTGAATTTAAATCTGAAATGCCTGCAAGATATGTAGGTAAAGGCATTCCAGATGAAGTGCTAAGCCTACAACAGTGAAGAGAAGTTTTGCGATTTATTTTTATTGGGGAAAGGATTCACTCTAAGAAATTACTGCAGCTAAATGGAACCTGAATTTGACCTAGAAGAATTATGTAAGCATGTCAAGTGGTGTGGAAATGTCTAGGGAAAGGAATCATAACAGTAACACTAAAATAAGGTTGAACTCCTAAAAATTAGAACTCTTTCTACCACCCTTGTCTTCTTTCAGGATTATGAGACTTCAGTAGAGAATAAGGAAAAGTTCTCCTTTTAAAACAAATTGAGAATGATTTATGATTTTTTAAATAACCTGGTAAACATGTGATCTCATCTCCTAATCAGGTATATTTTTGACCATCTAAAAGATGCAATTAAGTTTCTGAAATCCAGATGAGCTGTAGGTTGTTAGAAGTAGGTCCCTGGATCTATAGCTGTGCTGAGTGATAACAACTAATTCCACCACCTTATTTGTAATACCACTGCATTCTACTTGAAATCCAACACTCAAAGCCTAGCTATGCTACAGACCCAAGTATCTCTTTGACACATCTTTCTCCCTTGGGTATTTGCCTGTCTACATGATTATTAAAAAATGTGTGAGTTTACTGATGTAGCTACTTAATCCATAAAAAAACCCTGTAAATATCCTGAGGAAACTGGACTGTATAAGATTTCTCCCTCTCTTTTCTGGGTTTAGTACATCTGGTGGAATATTAGTGACATGTGCCGAGGGGAGGGTGGTGGTAGCTCTGTTGAAGCTCTCCCTGCATCCTTGAAGTTGGTCTGGCAGGAAAACAGTAAATAAAGAAGAACAGCAAGATTTTTGCTGCAGATATGGCACCTCAGTAGGTCCATGGCATTTAGAATCATAGAATCATTTCAGTTGGAAGAGACCCTCAGGATCATTGAGTCGAACCATAACCTAACTCCAGCACTAAACCATGTTCCTAAGAACCTCATCGAAATACCTTTTAAACACCTCCAGGGATGGTGACTCCACCACTTCCCTGGGCAGCCTGTTCCAATGCCTGACAACCCTCTCTGTGAAGAATTTTTTTCGTAATATCCAATTGAAACCTCCCCTGGCACAATTTGAGGCCACTAATGTTGCCCTGTTATCATTAGGCTTAAAAAAAAAAAAAAAAAAAAGGAAAAATAAATTACTAATGTTTCCAAAATCTGTAATTTGTTTTATTAATAATAGCATTGTGATATGCTGGCTCTCTATAGCCTCGCTGATAAGACAGTCTATATTTCCCTGCTTCTACTCTTCAACCAGTCAATTCTATAGGATGGGCAGAGATACAGAAAACAAGGATTTAAAAGTATGAATAATAAGAAAAATTAATTTCCCCTTCACTAAACCTCATAAAGCAATCTTCAATGAGGAATATCTTTATGTGCTTTTTTTCTAAGGAGGAAAGGCTGTTGTCTTTCTTGTTTTATGCTGGTTTCATGCTATACCTTTCCCTAACATAAGTTAGCCACCTTTAAGTTTACAAGGGAGTTCATACACAAGCTCACACTATCATTTAATTTTGTGCCATCGCTGCAATAGTTTGCTTTTGCAATTAAACCAAGTATCCTTAATTCACTAAACTGAGAATGATGTCTTCAAGAAGCCCATGTATAATCTGTTTACATTTGAAAAAAAAAAAAAGAAAAGAAAAGAAAAAAAAGAATTCTCACTGCTGGAATGAAGTTTTCAGTTACTTTGATTGAAACCTTTGAAAGCTGTATTACCAATAAAGCCATAGACATCCATGACAAGAGTGTATTAAATGGTCTGAATCCACGCCCAGAGCATAGTTGAAGGTATTTCAAATTTTCTATGGCTGGTGATAAACTTGTTTTATCATTAACAAGGTTGCTCTTTGTTGCAATTAGCATCAACAAAAAAACATAAAGGTTGCTATATTTTTTTGATAAAATGTTTGCTATTGGAAAATTCAGTTAGTAACAAAGTTACTATGGCAACTGGTGTAAAATGATATTAGTTTGCAAGACTCAAACTGCCCACCTTAAGCCATTGGGAGTCTGTGCCTCTGAGAAGCTTACTTGGGCCTGACTAATGGTATTTATTGTATAACTTGTCAGTTTTCCCGCTTTCTAATAGTGTAGTGCAGAGCAAAGAAAAATCCTTGCCTCTGAGGTACAGTGGTTTCCTTTATGCTGTCCTTTGTAACATTCCAGGCTTTCCCAATAGCAGAATTTGTTCACAAAAATTTGTTATTGTGTTTTGTAAACTGACATGAAAATCTTGTCCTAGATAGCTTTGGCTTCAGTTCTGAATGTGTGCATGAATGAGTATGTCTTCAGGTATGAGTGGTCCCTCTCCTCAGAAAAGCAGCACAGTGAAAATTCTGGTCAGATCAAAATCTCCAGTTGTGAAGTATCAGATAACCATTGTAAGTATTCATTGACCTGAATGGACCATTAGCTGCAAGAAAACTATAAGGACTTAAACATTTGGACATGTGCAAGTTCAAGATAGGTATTGATGAACATAGCTGTACACTCAGCTGCAGTGTTGGGGTTTCTGTTTGTTTGGGGTTTTTTTTGTGTGTGTGTGTGGTTTGGTTTGTTTGTTGTGTTTTTTTTTTTTTTTTTTTTTTTTTTGTTTTTTTTTTTTTTGTTTTTTTTTTTTCCCTGCACAGGAAGTAATTTATCTTTGCTGTGGTAAATTAGGTTCTTTCTGGTACGAAAATTGTACTTCCTTTCTCTCTCTCTTTTTTAAAGCCTCTCAGCAAAATTACTGCACTAGTTCCATTAGTAGCAGAACTAGTCCATTATTTCTTGTGTTTCTAGGATTCTGATAAACCTAAAAGTGCTGAAATAGCTTTTTAGTAATATGACTCCATTCTGCTTCAAGCACAAAGAAAAAGAGCCCAGCTAGGCTGATTACTGTAATAAAAGGCTCATTTAAAATCTCTGATCATTTGTGGGTTTTTTTTCCCTTTCCTCATTCACCCCCATATCAAAAACCAGTTAATATGTGGGATTTTTTTGTATCATTTCAGTTTGATTGCTTTGAAGCTGTGCACTGACAGGAGCTATGAATGCATCAAGTTTTTTTCTGTATTTTACTTCATTCATCATTCTGAATTCATGTCGATATTTCATTTCTTGGGGTTTAAGAATCAATTCTCTACTACCCCTCCTAAGTAGGAAACTTTTCTCTTTTTGTAGCCCATCTAGCTGCATTTTTTGGTATGTTATTCTTACCTTTCTATTAAAAGGCATTTTTCATGGTGACATATCCCTAAAGGGGCTACTAGACAATACCTTGCTCTTTATTTTCTGCAGCAATACAGATTAATCAAATAGTCCAATAGGAATTATCTTTTATGATCGTGTGGATCTAATACATGTTACTTGGTAGTTGTAACTTCCAGTGGTGCCCAGTAACAGGACCAGACACAGTGGGCACAAATTGAAATACAAGAGATTCCTATGAACATCAATAAATACTTTTTTACTGTGAGTCTAACAAAGGTACAAGGTGCCCAAAGAGGTGATGGAGTATGCATCCTTGGAGATATTTGAAAGCCCACTGGACACAGTCTTAGGCAGCCTGCTCTAGATGTCTCTGCTTGAGCAGGAGTGGGACCAGGTCCAGACGCCCTTACCAACCTCAACCATTTTGTGATTCTTTGAGTTCACTCCGTGCTTAATGAATCATTAGGAAAGTCCAGTTTTAGGGACTGCTCAACTCACATGACTGTCTTTCAGTACAGTGATACAGTTAACCATTCAGGCTAGCCTATTCTGGTTGTCTTTTGAAATGTGAAATATTAAGACCCCATAAGTGTCTCTGTTGATTCATGACAGCTGGCATCCCAAATACTTCTGGAATCCTAGCAGGTAACCTGGTGAACATATGTACTAAGAATGTAGGTGTTTTCAGCAGTTGCAGATACTATTTTGGCTTTGAATGCAAGGTTTGAATAGAAATATGGCTTAGATAAGTTTGCCCTCAATGTCCCTCAGCATGTCAGAGGGATAATTTGAGACAAAGGCAAAATGGAAAGAGCTGTGCCACAGGTCTCCAGACCACTCTGTTCAACTGAGAGGCTTCTTGGGGTTTCACAGTCCAGAACAATTTGAAACCAAACCAGTTTATAATGGTATGAATTATCATTTTACTTTAGCAATTGCTTTAGAGCAATCTCAGCTGGGCCATGAAGAAGTGAAGCTACAGAACTAGATGTCTGCTTTGCCTGTTATTTCTTTTCTGGGACTAAAGGAATCTTAAAATGGGAGCAGAAATAAAGCATCATTCTTAAATGCACTAGTACAATGCAGTGGTTTACTCTGCAGCCATTATCTCTTTATAAAACACTTTTCAAAATTTTAAACTTTGCTATAAAACTCTAAATTTTATGAATAGATATGGGGTGGTTATACTTTGTGGAATCAGTTAATATTTTTTCCCAGACACTATTGTAGGTCTTAAATACCTTTCAAGCTGCTCATACAGGACTCCTGCCTTTTTCCCAGATCTTCTTCCAAAATTTTTTTTAGAGTCAGAGAATGATGACTGAGTGATTATTTGGCTGTGCCTCTGTGACTTATTATTATGACAAAAATTTTCTCTGCTGATTACAAAACCTTGAAAAAATTAGAATCACTAGCCCATATGGGACCCAGGACAGGAGAAAAAGGGTGTCTATTGACACCATTCTCCATCTTGGACAGAGAAGTCCCTATAGAAAGCCAAGAGATTCCTCAGAGGTGGAAATCCTTCTGTGAACTTTTTATCTCCTCCAGAACTGCTTTTTTCTTTTTTTTTTTTTTTGATTTTTTATTTGATACGATGATGTCATGGTTGCAGCCCACCCCAGACTTCTTTGATGTCAGGGACAGTCAGACATGTTGGGGAGAACAATTCCCATTATGCAAGTGCAGTGAGTCAGAGCCTTGAGGCAGCCCCTTCGTGCTCCTGGAGCTCCTGCCGTGTGGGAAAAGGCAGGAAGGGTCGGTCACTCCTTGTAGCCTGCTACAACTGCTACCTGGATAGTACCTTGCAAGATGGTACCAGAACTATACAATGTGAAAAGATGTGGATGCAGAAAAATAATGGAAAACACCAGAATATTACCTCATCCTAAACACAGACGAAGTGAAAAAACACCAAAACCAACCAAAGTTAATGTCCCCTATTAATAGCAATTCCAAGTGGGTCCTTTTGAGCTCTTCCATGTTGTAGCAGGCTATTACTTCACTCCTCAGAATCACCTTGTGACAACCGGACACCGTGAAGCTGTGGGCAAAGATAGATTTCTCGAGACTCAGTAAGTGCCCATTGAGAATGCCAATGCATTCAAAGTAAGTAATGTGCTAAACTTGAGAGGGAAATTTTGGCCATAACTACACCTCCACATATATTCAAATATCCATGGATTAGTGAGTCTGTATGTGTGTGATTAACAACTGCTTATGTATGTATGTTTATCTATATATACACGTGGATGCCTATATGTATATGATCTGATTTATCCACTTATAAGTGGGGATGAAGTGGACCCTTGCCATTTTCAAATTGGTAATCAAGCAGCTATTTTAATTAGAACAAATCTCATTGAATTGGGTTGAATCACTGTATTAATCAGCCATTGATTAAGTACTATTGGAAATAATATATTAAAGTTGTGATCTACCATACTCAATTTCAAATTGCTGCTCAATCAAAATCATGTAAGAAATCCATCCACAGCACAAGAATTCAAATACGATATAAACAATATTTTGGAGACAGAATGAAAATGGAGAAGGGTGAGAGTTGTCAACAAAGCAGAAGATAAAATCTGTTCCATCCCCTCTCAGTCTCCTGCATTACCCATCATGGAAAAAATGGTTCACAAACTAGATGAAATCTTTTCCTCCTCTCTGGTTGTTCCTTCCTGCCCTTCAGACTCTGGATATGCTCCTTACATGGTCTTCTTGATGTTGTCAACTATAAAGAACAACAATCAAGTTTTGTAAAGTCTAAAAATACATTGTATATTGTTCTATGAAGAAAATCTCTATTGATATGCTTTTCTGACTTCAGTGCTGTGCTGCCATCCAGCGGGACCTGGACAGGCTGGAGAGTTGGGCAGGGAATAACCTGATGGAATTTAACAAGGGAAAGTGTAGAGTCCTGCATCTGGGCAGGAACAACCCCAGGTTCCACTATAGGTTGGGGAATGACCTATTAGAGAGCAGTGTAGGGGAAAGGGACCTAGGGGTCCTGGTGGACAACAGGATGACCATGAGCCAGCACTGTGCCCTTGTGGCCAGGAAGGCTAATGGCATCCTGGGGTGTATTACAAGGGGGGTGGTCAGTAGATCGAGAGAAGTCCTCCTTCCCCTCTGTTCCGCCCTGGTGAGACCCCATCTGGAATATTGTGTCCAGTTCTGGGCCCCTCAGTTCAAGAAGGACAGGGAACTGCTGGAGAGGGTCCAGCGTAGGGCAACAAAGATGATTAAGTGGAGTGGAGCACCTCCCTTATGAAGAAAGGCTGAGGGAGCTGGGTCTCTTTAGTTTGGAGAAGAGGAGACTGAGGGGTGACCTTATTAATGTTTATAAATATATAAAGGGTGAGTGCCACGGGGATGGAGTCAGGCTCTTCTCAGCGGCAAACAATGATAGGACAAGGGGCAATGGGATCAAACTGGAACACAAGAGGTTCCACTTAAATTTGAGAAAGAACTTCTTCTCAGTGAGGGTAACAGAGCACTGGAACAGGCTACCCAGGGAGGTTGTGGAGTCTCCTTCCCCGGAGACATTCAAAGCCCGCCTGGACACATTCCTGTGCGACCTCACCTAGGCGTTCCTGCTCCAGCAGGGGGATTGGACTAGATGATCTTTTGAGGTCCCTTCCAATCCCAAACATACTGTGATACTGTGATCCAGGAACTCATGGGTTTTTAGTCTAAGCTTCAAGAACCTGACAGCTCCTATTGTTATTAACCTTAGTAAGGTCTTTAAAAACTTTCTGGCCAAATTTATCCTTCCCACATTCTTAACTTCAGTGACTGTATTATCCTGCATGCTTGATGCCTAAGGACTTGAAATCGTGAAAATAATGAAAATAAAATGTGACAGATACTCTAACAAATTTCTAAACACAAGAACCAGAGCCAAAAGAAAAGTAATAAAGCACATACAGCTATAAGTTCTTCATGGGTGAATGACAATTAACATATACCACAAGCATTCCATTATAAACGTAGTTGAGAGATTTGATACAAATCCAGTATAGAAATGCATGGCAATAGGCAGGTATTTTATTACTTTTTGCTAGACCGTGGATTTCTTTTAATTGTGCTAAATGCATTGCAAAACCACAAAACACTAATGCTATAGTGATATGTAAACACTGTAAAAAAAATTCTTCAAACTGGAGCAAGTATCAATGTAAGAGGATAAATAAGTCTAATCTTTATGTTGAAACTGACAGGAACTTTTTCTTTCTTCTGGGCAGGTTAGTTGAGACAAATATTGTTCTGACAGTTTAACATTGATTTCTTGTTACTCAATGTCATACCCAACATCCCGATTAAATCTTATTTCCATGAAATAATGAGGTTGCAAGCAATTCAAGATTAAAACAATTTAGGCATAAAGTACAACATTTGGACTTTAGGGTGGTACAAATTAACTATTTTTGTTCTATGCAACTGAAAGTTCAATGACTTTTAAATTCTGGCAGGGTATCAAATGAAAAATTTCATAACCAAAGACAAAACGAGTATAAGAAAAAAAAGTAAATGCATGATACTTCTCGTCATATGAACAATAACAGATAGTTGGTTAAATAAACACTAGTAATAATGCCTGTCTGTCTGAAAAATAACTTAATATCTGAAGCAAATATGTCATGGTACCTTCTTCCCTAGGGGTGAATGGCATCTTAGAGACCTAACTGTATGTTTATCTGTCATTATGCTCATGCCTTAGCAACTATGTTAACCTCTCGCTATCAAGAATTTCACTGAAAGATGACTTTGGTCAGAATTGTTGCAGGGAATATCTGATACACGCAAAAATCCTCTAATAGAATCTTGGTTATCATATAATTATAACTGTAATCTGATTTTAGCAGAAGTAGTGACTTTAACATTTATATAAGCAAAAGACATAATGGACAGTGAAAGAAAAGAGGGTTTCTCTTAGAGCCGATATCATTTATCACATTTACTTACAGGAAGAACTGAAATTCTAGCAAATGAATAACAGACAAATATTTCCAGTGGTTCTTGACAAACTTTCGAATGAAGCATTTCTTTCACAACCTGTACATAGATAAATAAATCATGTTCAGGTTTTGTTTGTTTTGTTTTTTTTTTTTTTTTTGCATCTGAAGTATTTCAGCAATGATGGAAATGTGTAAGTAAACAAACGCAAACCTATTATTCCAAATTACTAGGGCAGTAATGTGTAGTACAGTAGTATGTTTATTATTTTACAGATCAGAGCTATTTTATATGGTTCTTTGATAAGCAAAAGGTGATACAATAATTGACCTGAGTTCTCAGAAGTTGTTAATGGTATGTTGCTTGTTTCCAGGAAATTCCTAACTAGGTCGAATTATTTGAATCTGCAGTCATCTTTCAAATACACTTGGAAGCTATGAATGTGTAGTTTTTGCAGAAGGATTTAGACAATAGCGAATACTGAGGGGAGATACTTGTCTCTGTCAACTACAGATAAATATTCTGCATCTGCAAATTTGTTGAAAATGAAATTTAATTACATTGGAGATATTAAACTGTGATAGCAGGGCTTTCTGGTGTCCCAGTTCTTACAGTAGAAAAGGGAGACCAGTCACCAGTCTTTTAAGCCTGTTCTGCAGTCCTTTTTTTTTTTTTTTTTTCACTGTAGATATGTTTCTTTTAAAGTGTTAATTGCAGAAAGGAAAGAAAAATACATCAAGCACAATTCTTGTCAAATAATTCCACTGTCCTGAATTTCTACTGTCATTTTCCTGCTTGAAGCCAGTGCTGATTGTTGTTTGTTTGCATCTGTAAATAATTTACAGCAAAAAAAAAATATTTGACATTGAGACAGAATTCCTCATAATTCCTGTTCTGGCACATGCTAAATAAGACAAAGTCAAATAACCTTGCTCATTTCTTTGGTTCTTTTCACTTAATTGATTATGTAGTTCCTTACTCAACTGTCATCCAATACATCGATTTTGGCAGTATCATTTCTGGGCTCAGACGACGGTGCTTAATTTTCTCTCCTTCTGAATTTCTTATTTCAGGGTAGTGTCTTGTCCCCAAGAGAAGATGCTTTCTGGAGCAGGAATTTCGTACTGAACTTATCATGGCATACTGACACCAGCCAAAAGAGGGGAAGGTACTGCTAGTGAAGTGTAAGCAGTGAGAGGGAGGTAATCAGAAAACGTATTTTCTCAAATTTCATTAGATTCTTTATCTTTGTTTGGTATAATTGTTTACAGACATAAAAGTGAAATTAAGATAAAGCAAAACAGAAAGAAAAGGAAATGGAGACCAGGAAAGGATAAAAAGGAAAATAAAAAAGGGAACAGGAAAATCAGGAGGACAAGCAGCCTCCTCCAGTAATTAGGCGAATTACCTCTCACAGAGCATTATCAGCAGCTGAAGTTGTTCCAGATGTGAGCATGGATTAACTAGGAGCACACAGCTGCTTGCTCACTTCTTTTCCCAAGAGGAATGGAGAAGAGAATCGGAAGAGCAAAAAACCTCATGTTGTGAGATAACAATTTAATAGAACAGCAAGGGAAGGGAAAATAGAATACACAAAAAAAGCAATACACAGTGCAATTTCTCACCACCCTACTCAATAGCCTGTTTGTTCCTGAGCAGCAACATTTGTTCTGCAGCCAAGTCCAGTTTATATACTGAGCATAACATCATATCGTAAGAAATATCAATTTGTCCAGCTTTGATCAGCTATCCTGGCTTTCCTCCCTGCCAGCTTCTTGTGCACCTGGCAGAGCATGAGAAGCTGAAGACTCCGTGACTACCTGACCACAACAAAAACTTCAGTATATTATCACAATTCTTTTCATACTAAATCCGAAACACAGCACTATACCAGCTATTAGAAAGAAAAATCACACTTTCCCATCTGAAACTAGGACACCTTAGTAAGCTAAGCTTGAGCAAGCAATGTGCCCAGGTGGCCAAAAAGGCCAACAGCATCTTGTTTTGTACCAGAAATAGTGTGGCCAGCCGGAATAGAGAAGTGATCTTCCTTCTGTACTCAGCACTGGTGAGGCACCACCTTGAATCCCGTGTTTAGTTTTGGACCCCTCACAAAAGGAAAGACATTGAGGTGCTGGAGAGAATTTAGAGAATGGCAACAAAGCCGCTGAGGGGTCTGGAGCACAAGTCTGATGGGGAGCGGCTAAAGGAACTGAGGCTGTTTAGCCTGGAGAAAAAGAGACTGAGGGGTATCACTCTCTACGCCTACCTGAAAGGAGGTTGTAGCATGGAGGGTGTTGGTCTCTTCTCCCAGGTAGCAAGTGATAGGACAAGACAATGAGAGGAAATGGCCTCAGGTTGCACCAGGGGAGGTTTAGAGTGGAGAGCAGGAAAAATTTCTTCACGGAGAGGTTTATCAAGCATTGAAACAGTCTGCCCAGGGAAGTGGTGGAGTCACCATCCCTGGAAGTGTTTAAAACACATGTAGATGAGGTTCTTAGGGACATGGTTTAGCAACGGACTAGGCAGTGTTATGTTAATGGTTGGACTTGATGATCTTAAAAGTATTTTCTAACCAAAATTATTTTATGATTCTGTGATTATTGGTAGTGTTTTACGTTTTTCTCCTCTGAAGGGATGCTCTGTTCTTCCTCCTCTCAGTGGCATGTGACTGCACCCATTTAGTGAGAAATGCTGCGGAGAAGTAGTTCTGAAAGGCATGCTAATTTTTGAGTCATGCTGTGATCTGGTTGACCTTTTGAGTTTGTTTGTAGTGGAGTTCGCACCTATTCAGACCTTTTGGCATTTGAAACTTGTGGGAATTTGGATAGCTGCCTAGCAACCACAGAAGGAGTGTGTTGTTTCTCAAGCATCCAGCCATCTCTGCAGCTAGCTTTAGCTTAATTGGGACTTTTATTATATATCTGTGTAGTTGACAGGAATGAACAGGAATGTCTTTTTGGGAGAGGACTTAGAAATTCTTTGCCTGATTCTGTTGCATCTGTAATTTTTTGTAAAGAGCCCTTTCCATGCTGACTTGTACAACAGTCTCTTGTTTTACACCAGTCCCATCAAAAAGATTTGTCTTCACTGTTGTGTCCTGATCTTCCAAAACCATCTGCTTTCTGTACAGTTTATGGAGCTGTGACAAAATCAATTTGTTGGTCAAAGATGACAAGAAATAAAACAAAATGCAAAGCTCTGATACTTGGCTGGAGGCAAGAAAGGTTAAATGGTGGTGACCTGTAGCAGCTGTAAAGTAAGTTGAGAACTGTTTCTGAATAAGCAGCTGCTGGTCAGTTGGTTCAGTTTTAAGATGGAGTGGTGGCTTCTCACATGGAGACAAGCTTTGGCTGCTCCTGTTAAGGACCTCACTGCTGGGAAACTGATGTGACACTTGATCCTTTGTGTGCATTTCTCTCATCTTTCAAATGGTTTCTAAATATAGAGAAACAACATCTGCTAGGAGGAAAGAGAAAGCAAGGAGTAATAAATTTTCCAGTTCCCCACTAGAAGAAAGTGCTTCCGGTCATATATTTGTACATCAGACAGAAAAGTGATAATGCTCTGCCCTTTGACGGTTTAAATAGTAGAAATGAAAAAATGAACGATATGCACATATAGACCAGTGTGACCTTAAGACTCTGCTCTCATACAAAGTGTAGATGAATGCAAGCCAATGAAGGCAAAACTTCACAATTTCAGCTGTTTATGTCAGTCCATATATGGGTGTAAGTGTGTGGAAACTAGAAGGTCTTTCCTGAATCTATGTGCTTAGGCTACAAATATTTCCAGAGTGTTTTCTTTTGCTGCAAGAAAGATGTTTGCTTAAGTGCTGCAGTAAAACATACAGCAGCAGGAGACGTGCATAAATTTCTGAGCTATACTTGGCCTTTTGAATTTGTGGCACTGTGTTTCACATAACTACGGAGAAGAAATAGAGACGACTTGTTTGAAATAATTTAAGAAGACAGAATAGGATCTATAAGGCTCATTTGCCATGTGCTAGCAGAACTCCACAAGAAAATGCAGATCTCTATCTATATCTCCACCTGTGCTTTGGTATCTAATACTTGTATGAAATAGGTCTGAAAATATGTTTACAAAGGGTTATGACAGTTGATTGCAACACGTTTCTACACAATATACAACCTAAATGCAGCTATCTATTGCTTGTTATTGTGCCATAAACAATTAGAATTGTGACGTCACTAAATGTCAAAATGAAAAATGATCCCCACTTTGCATGCAAATGAAGCGTGCTCTCTTTGTAAGAAAGGTAATTTTGTCACAAACACATGTTTTGGCCCATAGCAAATTAAGCCTAATTCCTATTTTGTCTGGTTGTATCAATAATGCAGGTTCTGTTGATCGGACTAGTTTCCCACCTATATTTTGCAATTCAGTTTATTCCTAGTTATATCTTCACCAACATTTGTGCATAAATTTGTAGTGGTTAATTCCAAGTTCAACCATCAGATTGCCCAGAACTCATATAAAAGCAGATTGGTCAGTTCAAATTCAGGCAGTCACAGGAAAGCTCCACACTGTACTGAAGCCATCCACTTGTGCTTGGCTTAGTGTGTGCTGAAGAGGACTGCTCGGTCCTGATCTTCTGAAGTCACTACTAGGAGATATGCCTGTCTCGTTAACATATGTTTTTGTGACTGTCTATTTTGAATTGGTTCCACTTGCTGTCACTGTGCTACCTGAGAACACCTTCCCACTCCTGGCTGTGCAGACCCTGGCCCCACCACAGCCACATTTCAGCAAGAGCTTTCCCCGGCACAGAAGGATCCTCCCAGTGGCAGGAAGGGTCTGAGCAGCCAGGAGATCAAGACTGTAAGTGGCTCCAGGGTTTGCCCTTATACAGGGCTTAGACAGAGTTGCTGGAGTTACTACTACTTATTGCTATTGTTATTATTATTGTCATTGCTAATGTAGCCGTATAGCCTGTTTGGAGAGCAAAACTATGTGAAAGAGCTTCTACAGTGTAGCCAACTAGCTAATCTATCAATTTTTTTTAGAAACTGAACAGTTTAAACTCTTCATATCTGTGTAAGGCTTTTTCTTCATTCTTTGACTTATTTTTATGGCACTTCTGTATTATTTCCAGGCTTTCAGTGCATATTTTTTTAAAAAGCAAGAATATAAAAAATCTCTACAGAACTCCAAGCTTGACATCTTAATGTCACTGAGAAATGAAAATCATTCTGCTATTTCCATCTCCTTTAGCCATTAATACAGCAAAGGATTGCATTGTCTTCTTTAACACTGCTATTGCACCTTTTGTGTGTTCTCCCTCCCTATTCCAAATTCCTTTTTATTATACCTGTATCTTTACACATATTCATATCAAAATGCTTTTTATTTCAATTAGTCCAGCTTGAAAAAACAAATCACATTGCTCTGTATTTATGTCAGCACAAATATGCGTAGAAGACTGCAAATGCTTGTAGCAGATCATCCCATTTTCTGCATCCTAAATACTGGCATGCCCAAACCACTCTTTCATTTCTAGAGGTGTTACCTCTATTCATTAGAATACATTAAATAAAATTTGGAAGGATGCAGTGCTTTTTTTCCCTCTTGCATGTCAGCATATAAATTAAATTTGAAAAAGCTTGAGTGATCCTCAGCATTTTTAATTCTATCAGCCCTCTCTAGGTAATAAGTCAAATGCAATGTGCCTTACACAAGTGTTGCAAACACTTTCTTTTTCTTGGAAACTGAGTCTACCCAGAATATAACATGAAACATGCTTGCTCGTTGAAAGCTAGCGGAATCTCCAGATTTAAGTGCAACTTTAGTCTAGTACAAAAGATTTTATTCACTGACACATTATCAAAGCTACTAACAAATGTCTTCAATGTCATGTAAGCACTCTATAACCTTTGTAAAAGCATATATTTATCTCAAAAGTTTACGTTATTCCAACCTCAAAACCCAATACAATTTAAATACGCTTTTTCCTTCTATGACTTTAAGATGTTTATCTCTAAAGAGCACTGCTCCTTTCGGACAAATTTCAAATTCGTACTCTTCCTGACTTATTTCTTATTTTCAGTTTTCATTAATGTTTTATGGTAGTCATATAATGAGCTGTTTTCCTTGCATAAATGAGTGAATTTTCCTTGGCTCTAGCTCTTTTCAGTTTTGATTTATTGTTTCACTGAATGTTTTCTGTCAAGTTCATTGGCCTTGCTTGTGTATAGGAGGGAAAGGGGCAAGGGGATGGTTTACCACATAGCTTTCCCTGTCCTTTGAAACTCGGTCTACTGTGGAATTTATTATTTAGCGACAGTAGCCATTATCTTCCTCCAGAAACACATTATCTGTAACTGATGAAATGCTGGATAAAAATGCCAATTTCCTGGAACACTCTCATTCTTCTTCCAAGCGTAATATACATAATTCTTCATGATATTTTTTGATGGAGTCAGATGGTCTCTTTGATAGAGTATCTGAAGATCGTTTGTGTATAGCCAGTTTACACATGCCCTACAGCTTTGTAAAGAAAAAGCTTGAAATGGCTTTGTCTCAGGAGATCACAGTCAGTTGTTAATTTTCCATTGTACCTTATGATATTTTGAGGCCTTAATCAATAATATAATTTTCTAGTTATTAACTTTCTAGTTATTAACTTTCTAGTATTAACTTTCTAGTTTTATATGGCTCTGTAACACTGAGATTAAGCCAGTGGTTTTAAATAAATCAAAAATTATTTGACCAAAGGAAACAAGCTTTGTTTTTAATGTTTTGTAAAGTTACTTAACAATTAATTTTTTTACTTCAGCAAAACCTTTACTCTGAATTGAAGTAGTAAGCTCCATCAGTATATGGGAATTTTCTTCTGCCAGGGAAAAAAATAAGCTGAAAACACCATGTTCTCAGCTGTATATAACCCAAGAATATCAATCTGGTGCAGAAGCCTGTAAATGAAAGTATTTCCACAATAGTGTTAGTACTGTCTTGGGTGTCCAATACCCAACTACACATAGATTTAATTGAAAAACATCTCAGTGTCACAACTGATGCTCAGTGGGTGGTCAACACATCAAAAAGATTCAGAATGCTCTGCAAAAGGTCAGTAAGACCCTACTACTTTATCTCCTCATGAATCACTAATGAACAGTAGTCTGAATAAACTAAAACTTTGCTACCTGCAACAAAGCTGACCAAAACCAGATTTTTGAACCGTTGAATGTGCCTGTGAATGGTGACCAAATTTTTCAAGGGTTAGTTTTGCTAAAATACTTTATCAAAATATTTTATCTAAATCTGCCCTACCCTGCACTGCTTTGCATCTGGGACTTGCCTTGTGATGCTTCTCATGAAGTAGGATCCTAATGCATACTCCTTTCACTTGTAGACATGGTACAATTAAGCTTTAATATTTATTTTGGGTTTATGTCTATTTCTTTGTATCTGAGTAGTTACGTATTTAATAAGCATTCTCAAACTTGTAATTATGCTTATTCGCTCCTCTTCATGTAAGCATGCAGTCCTTCAGTAGCTGTTCTTCTGCCTTCTGCAGTGGAAAAAACAGTGATGTACTTTAGTGCCATGAATTCTCTATTCCTCTTGAAGTGATGCTGTGTCCATTCAACCTGCTTGCGAATCTAGAAAATAAGAGTGTGGTGCAGGCTTTTTCTGATGGTCTGGTCAGTCCTGCACAATTCTTCTCATCCTTCTCTTCGCAGCCACACTCTGGCAGGAGGCACAAAAGCTTTCCTAAGCTGAGCTTGTTGAAGAGAGGCATACATGAAAAGAATGGAGAAATTTTATATGTAAGCCACAGCATAGCAAAAGGTGCATTTTTGAAGGATAGTAAAAGATGAAATTTATAAGTTATGGGATGAGTCAAAACCATGAGGCTGAGAGCCCTAAGAGCTATGTTTAAGCATTGAGACCCATCTCATGTTTCCCCCTTCTGGCCTCCATAGTGATTTTTTCATTGTGTGTACTTCACTAGGTCTGTTTGAATAAATTTTCTACTCTGAAAGCCGATTCAAGTGTACTTTCTCTTGTAGCAAAAGTCTGCTGCTTCATACATTTTCTTCTCCTTGTCTCTGAACTCCCAAGCAAATAAACAAAGAAAGAAAAAAAAACAACATATACCTATACCTATACCTATACCTATACCTATACCTATACCTATACCTATACCTATACCTATACCTATACATATACATATACATATACCTATACATATCAAATAAAAACCAATACAAGAAAGCAGAAAAACAAAACCAAACAAAACAAAAAACTGAAACCCAACAACAATCTGTAGTTTCAGAATTTCAGTTAGGTTGTATCTCAGATACTAGACACTTATCAAACTGTGATATAGCTGGTTTTGTCTGACCTAAGGTTTGTACAATTTAATCCTTCCTTTATTATTTACCACGTACTCAGCTAAAAACACAGGAGGAGTCAAACCCTTGTGTAGTCCTCTGAGTAGTGAGGTGATCTTTTCAATCCCGTTAGAATGGTCCTAAACCAGTTCATTTATAAATCTTCCCATGAAAGGTCACACTAAAAAATACAGGAATTCCTAGCATAGCCCATATGTCAGCTGCTTTCTGTAGCACAAGCTTGCTATACTAATTGACTAACCCTCTACAAAATTATTTTCCTTCCACTTTTCCTTTTTAAGGTGAGAGCTGTGTTTTCTCCAGTGAAAGCCATGCAGCCTGAGTTCGATGCTTTGGAAGATGGTTCTTATCTCTGGTCATTGCTTATTGGCTGACTTTTCATACACAGAATGAACCACCACTGCTGTACTCCCTTTCAAACACTCTTAGGCAGCTTCCTAGATAATGTAGTTCAAACAGCAGTCCTTATGTGGCCTGCCAACACAATTACAGCCGCACACGAAAAGCAAGCAGGAAGCATCTTGGCTAGTGTAAACTGACTTTCACAGCTGCTTTCAGCAGCTGAAAATCTATTCCAGGACACTGAAAAAATCCTGTTGTGCCTTTTAATAAACAGAAGGATCTTTTTCTTTTTTTTTTTTTTTTTTTTTTTCCCAATGAGTACTTAGGTATTCAGCTACACCCATGAACGAAATCCAAATAAATGACATAGTTTTGAGGCAATAAGCAGCTATGAAATGCATGATAGGCAGGGAGAATCAATGAGACATAAGCATAGAAAGACATATTTGCATGCCTGCTTTCTGGTTTTACATGAGTCATTTTGGAAAAACAAACAAACCAAAACAGAACCCAATGATTTCATTACTAATATAATAATATTAAATAATAATTAAAATTTTAAAAAACCTCAACACAATAGGGCTCAGAGTTTTCAGGTTCTACATGAGCTCCATGGACTCTTTCTGTGCATATACATACCTTCATAAAGAGAATGTGTGGGTTTTGTCTTTTTATTTTTTTCTGATTTGCCTGTAGGAAAGGTGTTCTGTCTTCTGATTTTCTACCTACTTCTCATTATCTAACTTGCCATTTACAATGCTTTCGACAACTAGTAAACCAACCTGGAGATAACAAAGAACAGGTAGCAAAAATAATATTTGTATTATCTTTGGATAATTTTTAGATAAGCTAGAGTAAAAAAAAAAAAAAAAGAACACAAGGCAAGGAATGTAAATAATATATCAAGTTTTTAAAAAGAAAATACTAAATACACATCTGCAGAAAAATCCATCCAACAGTTATTTAAAGGAAATTCTATTTGCAGCATACTGAAAAAGTTAGCATTTTTAAGGAGATAAAGTTAAAAGAAAGCAAGATAATTTCAAGCTACATGTGTTTTTTACTAAATATACATGAAACAAAGCTAGGTCATAGAATGTGCAGGAATATGCTAAATGGAAGTGTCAGTCTGAAGGACTAAATTTCTGCTCTATTTTCATCTCATGTAATTGGTGTGCTTTGCTTATCTTTTATCAGCTAGTTGGTTACTCTGGTGGAATTTTTTCTTCTTGTCATTCCTTTGTTACAGAAAATATCTAGCATATTTCTCTAGAATGGATAGCATTTGAAAGGCAAACCAGCTGAGCAATGACAGCTTTTCTTTTGTGCACAAAGGGGTAGCTGAAGTCTAGAATCTTTCTTCAAATTCTTTTTAGTGGGAATGTTGTTGGCCACCCCCTTGCAGTAAAGCAATAATGATAGCTGGTTCTGCGTTTCTACTACAATTGCAAGATTTTTCTTGTATCAAGCTTTATTTTAATTCTTTTTGTCGTGTCTTCATCATCATTATTAATGTTGTATCTCAAAAAAGTCAAATATTTTAGTAAGGAGAAAAACAGGTACAAGGACCAATTCTTTACAATAGAGACCACTGTACCCAAAATTTTCAGTCCTTAAAGAGAAAATCATGGGTTTCTATGTGGATGGATGCATTGCCTCCTCAAATATACCCAGGTGTTAGTCTCCACGAAGGGTTTCTCTGTAATTGGTGCTAAAAACTGAGTTGAGCTAGAAGAATATATGAGGATTTCTAAAGAAGTTGAAGCTAAATTACTGCTGTGAACTGAGTTTGTAACTCTGCTCAAACACTAGCCATCTCCATTTAAAGTGATGTTAAGAGGCATCCATTTTCCTTGTGATTTATCCTTTTCTGGAGGACCTCTAGCAGACTTCGCTGGATCATGTGACAATGTTTCAAAAGACAGTGCAACCCTAAAGAACCTTTACTGGTTTTACAGGTGTTTGCAAATGTTATTATGACGGCTGGTACTGATATTCACATAGATTAATTAGAGATGCACATGGAGAATACAGACATTTTTTTCTCCTTTACAGGACTAGCATGGGCTCAATATTGCACAGAAATGCTACAGGGTTGAGAAGACCTGACTAAAAGTTCTCTCTGCCCCTTTTCCCCTTGCAAGCAACACAGCAGGACTTTTGCACAGCATTTTAAAGCACTGGGAAAAATGAAATTTTTATAATAATAACCCTCCCCAGTTGTTGCTTGACAACTGAGGTAATACAATACAGTGCCTCAGCCATGGAGCAGGTGTGCTGCGGTCATACACTGGTGTTTGTTAATAGCCTTCCCTAAATGTTTTCTATATGAGAAAATTGTCATCTGTAAATGGTGTATTGAAAACTTTCACTTTATCACAATGAGTTACAAAGTAGATTACAACACTATTCAAAGTCCTCATGACCATCTTCAATATCTTTCTCTCTCAGAATTCACTGGCATCTGAAATGATATCAATGATATCACTCTCTTTTCTTGCCAAGGGGAGCAGTGCATTCCCATTTTGGTTGTTTTAACTCATTTGGATGCTCTTTTTTTGAGAGAAACTTAGAGAAACACATCACAAAGCTTGTTAATAAGGTTAACAGCTTAGGAGACAAGTTAAGATCAGAAAGTCTAATGGTGATTTCTAGATGAAAAAAATCTGTGATTCTAAAAAGCCCTTAATTGTAAAATCTTTGGAGGTACACTCAACCGTTCCATGTTCCAAACTTTTAGAAGTAAACTTTCAAATTACTATCATTTGTTTTTCCTATTCCTGTCGTTACCAGCAACCAGAAGAAAAGCTTAAAGAGAGAAAATGCTTTGGTGGAATAGCAGGCAATATTTTCTCCATAGCCCAGCTTGGTTGTAAAACACGATTCCAATAAAATCTGTGAAATGACCTATTTAGGAATTTGACTGCAGCATAGAAGTTAATTATGCATTTTAATTTGAATTGGCAATTTGGTCATATGAGTGAAATAATGTATCTTTTTCCCTTCTAATTCCTGTATATATAAAGTTCTGTCATTTGGAAGTCTAATTCTGCTGTGCTTTTCAAAATTTGAAGACCTTTGAGCCAGTGTTCACACTTCAGTGGGGTGAAGCACAGCATCAGCACTCACTGAACAAGAGTAATAATTGCAGTGAATCAGTTTAGGTTTTCTCCAAACATGTGATAGATCAAAGTACTTTACTGTATTTTTTTAACTGATGAGTAACTTTTGTTGGTTTAGTGTACACAGAAAAGTGCTTTCCAGTAATTTATTGAATTACCTTATTCTGCTTTGTAGCAATACTGTCTGAAAGAGTACAGTGGGAAAAAAAAAGAATGGTGTGTTTGCAAAACAAGATAACATATTTAAGATGCATGTCCTAAAAATATAGTGTTATTATGCTTGAAAAACTGATGAAACCACACATTAAATTTAGACTACTTACAGATGGACACTAGTTTTTTTTTCTGTGCATATTATGGACTTATTTAACATACTTTAACTTGAGGGACACAGGACTGCTCTTGAATTCAAAGTGAATTGCTCTCTCCACATTCCTCTGAATATCCTTTATACTGCTAATCCTGGTGTAAATTCTTATTTACATAACCAATATGATTTGAATATGTCTACATACCACTCACAGAGGAGAAAAAATAAATGAATTTAATACTATCAAAAATCTATGATATTTGGGGGGGGGGCTGTTTTGTTTTTGCCTTCTATAAGAATTTGGATGTCTGACTTGATGTTTATAAATCACTGTTAAGAAGTGATCAGGTTTGTTCCTATGGGACAAATAGCCAAAACCAAACCATAGAGTCACAGAGGTTTTCTGATGGGTTCTGTAAGTAGCCTTTAGTTCATGATAAATGTACGATGCATTTAAAATTTCAAATTTGAAAGACTAATTTTTGGTGAAATTGTAGATTTGATAAAAACAATAACTTCCATTTTGAAATGATTACATTGCTTTTAACACTGTTTTTCCTTTGGCATATCTATACATTAATACTCCCGCTAAATGAAGGGGCCTTAGTCTATGACACTTTGTGGTTCTCTCAGTTCCAGCTGACTTTGAGAAACACTGAAGCACTTTCCACTTGCTAAAAAGAATGCATACAGGAATACCCAGGAAACAAATCACAGTTAAAATAAATTTAATGTATAGAAGCCAAGAAATACAGAAGAATCAAACATGTATAGAAAATTCTGAGGGGGAGCATGGGAAATAGGGCATGAAATACTTCAGTTTTCTTATGCTTCTGCAAAAGATAAACCAGTAAGCAAACTTGTTCTTATGTCTGCAGAGATGTATTACAGCTGGAGCACCCATCATCAGAATGTTTGCATGCTGAACAGTTTTGTCTCTGTGCATGTGAAGCATCATTATGCAATGGAAGTGTTGAGGATGTGGGATATTAATTCAGTCATCCAGGGAGAAAAAAAGACATTAGAAATTCTAATAACTTACTAATTATTTTAATTTTGATTTTGAAAAAGAATAATAGAGACTCATAAACACTATGAAGACAAGGCTGAACTAAGCCTTGATCCTGCACAGGAAAAAAACACCACAAATATATAATAGAGACTGGAAGGAAGCAGAAATAGTCAGATATTTGTATTATGGTACTTGCCTAGGATATGGGCTACAGATCGTCTAGGGGCTTTGGATTGTAGTTTGAACTCAGCCCTTCACGTATAGAACATGCTTTAGTCACCAGGCATGCCATGCTAGAGATACCCTTCATCCAGTTGTAAATTTGAGCAACTGTATAAAGGGAGTGCAACAGGAATACAGAATTTGTATTCCCTCAAAAAAGAACTGGCATGAGCATTCTAGTTTGCTGTCAGTGACCACAGAGAACCCAAAATTCTAGTTTCTGCTCCTAATGAAGCTCCTGTTACTTTCCATAACTCTGGAAGAAAGATTATTTAGGACTCCCTGACCCAGCTTTCTGCCAAGGAAGAGTTTTTGTCACTGAGAACAAAGCCAGGTTGTCTCCTGCTTACATTCTCCCCCACTCCAGTTACACTTTATGTTTTTGTATTTCCCAGCAGTCCAGGAGGATTAAGACATGTTGCTAGAAAATAAGAGCATCTACTCAAGTACCCTCAGACTGGCAAGGATCCCAGTAATCTTCCCTACTTCTTGATGAGATGGTTTGAGCAGGTCAGATACAATCAATCTAGCTTGTATTTTCTTTGCAAGAAGATGTCTGAGGAGCAGAGCAAGAATAGGATGAACATACCACAGTATTTCGCACTAGTATTATAAAGGTTGAGATGGTCAGGGGAAGGCATAGATTCTGATTTGGGCTGAATTTATTTTACAGGATGTTCCAAAAAAGATGGACCAAATGTGTTACAATTATTAAAAAACATTAACGAACAATTTAATAAGTTATCAAGTTTTAGTAACCTTTTTATAAATGTGCTATGTTCCCTCCACCTGCTGTACGGGCAACATCAAAACTATAGTTGATAGTTCATGTTGCAGAGGTACAGTGATTTCAAATCAGGTCCATCTCTTTGAAACACCTTGTGTATGTTAGGTAAGACTTGAACTGGCTGAGGATCTGAGGACCAGGTTGCCTTCCACAGAAAAACAGATCTCAGTCAGCTCCCTGGTCACAGTGAAACATGTGGCACAGTCCACATGCTGAACTCTTACAGAAATTTCCTCTCCAAAATGGAGCTACTATTTTACTTTAAATGCTCACAAGGACAGGCAGTCTTACACATCAGGTGGCTGAAAGGTCCTTTTTAAGCTTAGGAAGTATAAAGACATTACACTAACCTAGTGACTCCATCTGCCTGTCCCAAAGAAAGACTGAAGACCTCTTAGAAAGAGGCAGATATGGTGACATAATAGATTCAGATTTTAGAGGAGTGGGATTTCAGCTCTTCTTACATCCACAACATTTCCTGGTGAATAACTGCAATAGCTGCATGTGCTGTGCTGTTCACCCTGAGCAGATCTGGTCACTTTTTGCCAACTGTGTTACATCCAGGGCCGAGATGCTGAGTAAATCTCAGTACAGAAGAGAATTGATTCTGGGCAGACATCCTTAACCAGTGTTTAAATAGCCAGAATGATAAGTAACATTTCTGACATCTCTACTTACCAGGCAGCCTACGACCACTTACCAGTATTGGTCACTTCCACCAGCTATACCACATATTTGCAACACTTGACAGTCCTGAAAATGGGAAGTAGTTGAACAGTTTGGCAACATATATACCTCAGAGATCAATTTACTTGGCAGGGTGAGAGTACTATGTCTTTATTATTTTACAGATAACCCCTTAGATAAAGAAACTACTCCAAAACCAACACCCCTCCACACACACCCCATCTTACATCCCCATCTGAACAAGGCACCAGGCAGGGACAGAGAAGCAGTCATTGGTGAGGTTTAAAGTAGCTGCTTTGGTCTTCTCGGAAGAAATCAATTGCAGGCTCATTTTTCACATGTAGTGATTTTTATCCTACTAATTTTTTCTCTAATATATGGCAATTTAACACCACTTAGAATGTTTTATATGTCATATCATTAATTCATTTTATTCTTTGTAGAAGCAAAACTAAAAAAATATATTCCTTCTGTATTCCCACTCAGAAAAATTACAATTAATTTTAAACACAGTACTAATTAGTGTACCATTACACATGGCCTCGTATTTTTCTAGGTTTTAGTGATGTACATTGTAGAAAATCTGTCTTTGTTGAATTACAGAATTTCTAATTGATTTAACTAAGTATATGCCAGATCACAGCTGTTCCTTCCTTCTTCAGTTACGTCAGTTAGGTGAAGAGTTGGAAAGTGGTGCCCTGTCTTCAAAACACTGAAGTTTGGGAAAGGGACCTAACTCAGGGCATATATTCCACAAATCAGACATCTTCATAACTGTACTGAAATGTAACTTTAACCATTCATCATGATAAAATAAACTTCACCATAGTAGTTTTCTGAGCTCTTTTGAATCTCTGCTGGGTCCACAATACATACTGAACTTTGAATATACTTGAAGAATTCAGATTTTGATCAAATGAACACCATGGAAGCTTTGGAAATGTACCTTTTTTTGTTTGGAGTGCGTCAAGCTCAGGCTCTAAACTCTGGGACGCTGCACCAGTGGGAGTTCGAACATCAGATATAACTCTTAGCAACTCATTAGCTTTGGGATGGCATTAGCACGTAGACTGGGGCCTGCTGGCACAAAATAGGTTTTAACAGTTTAGTAACACCTTGATGAGAGTTTTAAGGATGTCAGAGGCATTTGAAAAATAGCATGGAGGGGAAAGCAGGAACATTTGGCACTTAGTGACTGTAGCTCAGATGCTCTGCTGTGTTGAGATGCTGTCTAACATACCAAAGAAAGACATAACAGAAAAGTGAATTAAAGCTCTTCACTTTCAGGACATTGTGATTCCTTCCTGATCACTGGAACAGATTAGTGTGGTTTCTGGGTTGCTGCCATGGAACTAGCCAGAGACGAAGAACTATGATGTATAGCGCTCATCTCCATCCCCATAAATTTGAACTGTGGTCTCTGATGAGCTATGCCAGTTCTGTATTCACTAAGAGCTCCTTTAGGTGATGGACAGCCATTTTCAAATATAATCCTATTTCTTGCCACAGACCAACTGTAGCAAAGATGACAGCAACTGAGAAACTGGCTCCAAGTGTTTAAACATGAGTTAGAAATAGTTGTCCTTGCCATGGTCAAGGAAAAGACTGCGTTGGGAGACACTCAGTACCTGATCTACCTAGGCTACAGATGCTGCTACTGCTACAAGAATACTGTGGTACTCTACATAGCATCATAGAAGGAAGTGGCTTGAAAGAGATTGCAGAGTATATTGAGGGGAAATGAGCCAGTAGCCTGGAGGCCATTTACCTCTCTGGAGCTCTGGTGCTTACACCAGGGTATTAGTTATCTGACTGAACAACAGAAACATGAAAATGGTGATCTCCCTCACAAAAAATGTACATATACTTTTGTGAGAAAGCTTATCTCTATGTTCAGGACCAAAGTACATCACCATCAGTCTTGAATTCCACATTCTAAAGCATTTGACATGCAATGCTTGTTTTTCATAAGCAGTAGCCTTATAAGTAGCAACTGATGATCAAGTCTCAAAACTCTGCAATAACCTGGAATAGGAAGAGATCTACTGCAAAGTCATAGCGACAGGATTAAGTTTTAGTGATTTTCTTCCTCTAGAGTTTAACCTGAACTTCTTCCATCATTTCTAAGAAATAAATATAGACATAATGAAACATCATTAAATCACAGGAAATGTCAGTCCTTTACTCAAAGTATTATTTATTATTATTTATTGAAGATATTTGTTAATGCTTCTAGGACTTTTTTTTTTTTTTCCCCACCCCACCCCCCCCAATGAACTCTTTTGGCATTAGATTAGTTAAATTACTTTCCTTCAGCTTCTGGTCAGTAGTGGAAGCTGACTTTCCTCTGACTTTTGCTAATGGCACTGTGTGGTGATGATAACTAAGGGCAATTGAAGAAGCTGGTGTATTGTTAACTTATTTCTCACTATTTGAGCATCATAGCAGACCCATTACCCACTGGTAGTAAGAATTATGTCATTTTTCCATCCACTTTTCCTTGTTGTATTCAACTCTGCACAGCAGATGTGAGAACTGAAGCAACTGACTAGAAAGCCAATGTACGTTACAGAAGCAGATCTTGTACACTTGTCCTGATCTGCCTTATGTTCACATGCAGACACAGTTTTTAAGGTCAGAATTTTGGAGTTTGCTAGAGCAAGAAGTTTCCCTTTTGAGTAGATATGATCCTACTCATATCTAGCTAGCAGAGGGGGGACATGCTTCCACATAGAGTCCTTCCAGGGTACTGAACTCTTTTCCTTTTTAGGGATCTACTGTCTGTTTAGTCCTGTGATATGTTTGATCAGAACACAAATATGTGCAAATCAGGTATCTGAACAGAAGTTCTTTGTTAGAGTTATCTAAGGAGAGGAAGGTAAAAACACACCTTTAATTGTCTTAACTCTTGTGAATAGCCTGAGGAATTAGAGCACTACTGTTGTGATTCTCCTACCAAATCTACGAAATTAGGCATTGGGAGAATGGAATAAGGTGAAGAAAAAACTACCAAGAAGCCTTTATTGATCAATTTCAGCAACATTTTCTAGAATAACCATGGACCATGAACTGGGTATATTCCCTAAATTGACCTTCCACAGAGAAACAGTTCATCTCAAAATTTGTGAGAGGCTTTTGGGCCTTCTCTGATCTGAAATGGAGGTGTATCTTGGCTATTTTTTTTTTTTTTTTTTTAATGTAGCAGATGCCTACAGTTATGGTGAGTCTTGAGAAAAAAAAAATAAGTAGCAGTCACAGCTGGAAAAGATCTTCTCTGTAACTGAATTCATCCCATCAGACCTCCATTAAGACAGCAATGTAACTGGATAGCTTCTTGAAAACACTTTAGAAAAATGAAGTTGAGCACATAAGAGACAGTGTCACAATTTAGAGACAACAAACTATGAGGATCCTTTATTCAACTGTAATTTTAAACAAAGCATTTCTCTTTGGCTTTCCACCAGCTCACAAAGTATAGGAAAACCATTATCAGAAGTTTAATTATTTTAATAACAGAATTAATGCAAGGATAGCAAACACTTTTACAAGCCTCTTAATGTTCTACTTAAAGGTGCATGATAAGAGCACAATCTCTTCATAAGACAATCCCATTTACCTTCACATTCCTGAAGCACACTCAAATGTAACTCCTTTACATAAACTTCTTCCCTTTTTCTCTTGTTCAAGCATTTGTCAGAAGGAATTATTCCACACTAACACAAGCAATCATATTTTGGCAAAGTGCTGACACACTTTTGAGGAACGACTGC
Source organism: Patagioenas fasciata (assembly GCF_037038585.1). Taxonomy (NCBI): domain Eukaryota; kingdom Metazoa; phylum Chordata; class Aves; order Columbiformes; family Columbidae; genus Patagioenas; species Patagioenas fasciata. Next base: position 36,470,281 of record NC_092560.1, read on the forward strand.
TCTCTTCTTGACTTACCAAAGGCAACAGGGTTCTTAAGAAATCTGGTATCACAGATATAGATCATTACAGTGTTAACACATGGAAATCTGACAGAAAAATACCACAGCATGGTATGGAATAAGCTTCCCAGATCAAAATAATATTTTTCCCTAAACTAGGAGATATATAGACAGAACAAGGAAAATAAACCAGTTTCTGGAGGGAAACATGGGCTCTTTCAGCAGCACTGTCTGACACAGTACATGCCACAGATCACATTGTGAAGGAGAATATATTCTGTCCTGTACATCCATCCCTTTCATCCTGTCAAACAATGATTACACCTACCTTAGGGCAACTAATTAATACAATTTGAGGTCCACAGGTGTGCAAAGGCATCTATAACTCACCCTATCACTGTCTTCCTTTTGACTCTGGATATCACTGGTCTCTGAACAAAGCCATCAGCCTCCCTGGCACATGATTAGCCACCATCAAACTACTTTCTGGCAGCCATGCCTCGAAGCATCCCTTTCAGGTAAATGCTCTGCATCAATACCTACTTGGTTCCCTTCTCCTCTCCAGCTGGTTTGTCACAGCAGTATTCAGCTCATCACACCGTAAGGCAAAATTAAACACTGAAGTGCAGACACTCCACCATAAACTCTTTTGCCAGGTAATTGAAATGAACATCAGCAGGACAGCCTGCTGGTGAGGACTAATTATCTCAAGTTGACTTAACAAGACTGGGTCAAGTGGCATAGCTTGGTGTAGTTAACTTGCAGCAATTAGTAAGTAGACCCACTCAACACAACATCACAACAATCACTTGGTCTTTATTTGGAGGGTAAGAAAACTTATGGGGACTACATATGACCACATATCAGGCTGTGAAAGTCAATGAAAAAAATTGCACATATGTAACAACTTTATCATGCAGCTTTGTTTACTTCAGCTGTACCTTGCCTCCTGTCCTATCTTAATCTATCCTATGAACTATTTCAATTAGCAACTCCAAACAGATAGCACCTTACACTTGCTCTCAGGAGTCTAACTCTCAGAACTCATCATGGAAGATTCCTATTTTAACATATTGAAGGTGCTGCTGCGAGATATCCTTCTTCCAGCCACAGACTGCATCCAAAGTAGCAGACGAAGTACATTGAGAGTCATGCAACTACTCGCTAGATCCATCTCTTTTGATCACTGCTCCATTCCAGTGAATTAAGATGCTGATTTCCACTGCCGCTTCTTGTTGCTCTCCACAGCCTATTGTTCTTCATGGCTGGTCTGAAAAAAACACTCTCCAGGCAGAAAGCTTTGACAAAGGATTTTGTCAGAGGTTGTGTTTGTTCTGCCCCCTGTGTATCTGCAGAGGCTGCTCTCTTTCTTCCAACTGTTTTTTTCCCCCAGTGCCCTGGCCATATGGCAGGAGAAAACTGCAGTGTATAAACAGTGTCAGGCACTTGCCAAAAAGAAGACATTCTCATTTTAAGGATGTCAGTCATGTTCCCAATGACAGAGAGAGGTGTGCTGTACACAGCATCCTCCCACAGATGCAAAGAGCACTGAGGTTGCATAAACCAAGGTGTGGAACTATTCATGGTGACAAAACAAACACAAGCTGGGTGATCAGCTCAACTAAACTCTGGCAGGCATTTGGGATGACCCATTTGCAGAATCACAGAATACAAGTAGTCTACCAGACAGTCAGTTGTGCATAAATTGTAAGATATTATGTAATAATAGAAGAGTATTCAAGCGCACTTCGTTCCCACATACCCTGCCTGCATTATAAATAGTTGCTAGATGTAAGTTATTTAATAACTGCAAGCAATAATCATGACTGCCTTCCCTACACTGTCCTATTTTCTACTTGAGAAAATATTTGCATTTGTTTGGTATTTTTTAAAAAACACTTGATTTTCTCTCCCCCCCCCTTTTTTTTTTTAATTTACATTGGAAAATGTCTTTTTGCTCATCCCTTTAAGAGTCTATTTTGCTTGAGTTTATTTGATAAGTTGATGAATACAAGTGCACACAGCTGTAGTTGAAGAGCATCTGAAATGTGTGTCTGTGTCAATGGATGAAAAGGAGGATGACTTTCAGAATACTTTCTGAAAAAGCAAAATTGTTGGAGCTGCCAAGGTTTTGACTATACAAGCTTTAATTTTCAACTCATAGCAGCAGACTAAACTGACAGGATGAGAGCACTTCTCAAGTTTGTTTTTAAGGACAGGGCAGAGAGAAGGGACCACACAGTTCAGATCAGGGCTAAATGACAGCTTTAAGAGTAAAATGCATGTCTGCCACCAAACTTTTAAAATAGTGGAATGTAAGTGCCTTTCAGATTATATAGAATAACAGATGGTCTTTTAAGGATGAGTTCATAATTAAAGCTGGAGAAGACTTCTGTTGTCACCTCCTATGCAAATTTCTTAATACTATTGTGGGTAGTCGAGTGTGAGCCACTCTTCTGTACGTACCCAGGATAAATTAGGAGGCACTCACTGAACTGCAGAGCCCTTAGATTTTCAAAGCTTGTTTCCTCAGCTGTAAAACTGAATTACAGAACATATCAGCCTACACAAAGCCTGTTTGCTCTTCTGTGGAGCCTTCCAGACAAGGTGTGATGACCGTGCGTGGCGTTGCATGCAACACTGAACTGCTACATTTTGCCTCAAAAAAACCCTCAGTTTGCACATAGAGTGGGCTGGATGTTACAACCTTCGGCAAATTGAGTAGTCATTTTTCATGTCAGATCATTCACTCCCTAGTCAAATCGAGGCATCTGCTTATTCATCTGCTTTCATGCTGCAGCTGGAAAACTCTTTGCTGAAGTCTCCCCCTGTTTCAGAGGGTGTCTTTCTCCCTGAAATGAGTATTGTCTTTAAAAGTGAGAATCCAGCTGCAAAACCAAATAATTTTAGACACACTCATCAGACTTTGCCCCTCACTATAGAAACTGGTGTCTTTCTGATCTTAATTTCCTTTTCCAGAAAGATTGCCAGTGGAACAATATACTCGCTAGTCTACTTCATGAGCTTTCTTATCTAAAGGCAACTTAAAAAGTTTGGCAATTTGAAAACATTCCAGCAACTGAGTAATTCTGAAAGTGAACCTTTCAATGATTTGCATATAGGATATGGCACTACATCAAGCACTTACTAAATAGACAAGTATAAGGAGCCCTAAAAATGTAGTTATTACTCTTTGTCCAGACCAAAAGTTATGGAAATTATCAATTTATTGTTGATCCTCATTGGCAACAGCAAAATGAATATGACTTAACATTGTTCAAATATTTGTTAAACCAATAGTCTAACACCCGATTGATAGAATTTCTACAGTACTTATTTCTCCCCATAAGTAAATGTCAGGTTAAAACTAAGTTTTTAATTATTCCCCAAATAGAAATTTGAACACCACCATTGCAATCCTAACCCAAACCCTTTTCCTTGTCATGATCCTGAGGAAAGGTCAAGTAAGCAGAATTGTGTAAAGTTCCTTCCAAGAATTCAAAGTGAATCCATCCTTGACCACAGAATCCACTATCATCTGAACAAGCACAGCTGAAGTTTTTAAAGGCAGTAGTAAATAAAGAGACAGATAAGTAGCTACAAAATAGAGATTGACTTTCCTGCTATGACTAGTATCTATAATGAAAATTAGTGTGTGTACTGTAACTAGTACAGATCAGCTTAACTGTTTCTACCTAATAATTTTGCTTAACTTGATAATACGAGTTTGATTTATTCTAGGGGGTTTCTCCCTGCCCTCCCATGGAACATCAGGATTTCTTGCAATTATTTAACAATTATTTAGATTATAGCATTTCCCAGTCAGTTGTTGTCCTGAAATTGTATACTCAAAAAGAAATTATATGAAAATGAGGCACCAAATGATCACATGATAAATATAATGATATGTCATTGTACCATAGTTCATGGTTTCTGGGTTTGAAATTTTGTTAATACTGATTAGGGTTTCTGTGTGATGTAAGTAAGTAGATTGTAGTTATAGAGACTTATATTTTAATTAAGACGTCTGGAAAGTTTTCCTGATCTTGCTAAAATTTAACTCCCTTGTACTTTTCTATAGATGCTAGTCAGGCTGCCCTTACCTTTCTTTCTGTCGTTGCTTATGTAATAATTCCAATCCTGCCTTACATTATCAGATACTAGCTCTCTGCCTTCTCTTTCCCATGAGATTTTCAACATAGCATAACTTTGGCATTGGACTCACGTGATTTCAGTCAATTAAACTGATTATGAAAGTACAGTCCAAATAGGTTTGTTTTAAAAATTCTTCTGTAAATCTTTAAACATGAATTCTGATAAAGACTTACAGATTACTGGAATCACCAGAAATGCAAACATTAAGCCTTCCCCTTGTAACCTACAAGGAAGCCTTGGCCTAAAGATATGTTTGTAAATCTCCAGATTAATTAAATATCATTTTTTGTCATGAAAATACATAAGCATTGTAAAAATGCTTAAGCAGGCAACAGCTTGTCAGGAGATTCACAGCCTGAGAAAATGTTACTAGAACCACTTAGGAATAAATGAGTGATTTTATCTGCACAATAAAAATTACGGAGCTTATTTTAACAGTTAACCATCATCTAATGGTATTCTTTAAATAAAAATCTTCTGATTTTCTTCAGTAATTTTGTATATATACCAATGTTTAAATAAGATAGTACTTTTAAATTATTTTTACATCAGCATATCTTTTGAGAAGTTTTGTTCTTCTGCTTTCTTGGAAATCACAAATGATTATTTAAATTCCTGTCAGTTTAAAGTCACTCAGACATTCACATCTCTCTTCAACATGACTGTGTTTTAAGCTTCCAATTCAGAGGCTTTTCTGTGAAGTTTCCTTTCTAAAATAATTCCCAAACTAGTTGATCAACAATCCATGGAAGCAGAGAAATGGTTTGATTCAGGGAAGCTAGAAATCAGCAACGTTTCTACACTATATGTTATGTTCCCATCCAGTGAGGAAACATCTGCCTTACATACACCTCCTATACAGCTGCTAGTGATGTATGTAAAGTCTGCTACCCAGCATAGGTTCCACCGAGAAAACTAGATGAACACAGGAAAGAAGGGCCTAGATTGTGATTAAAGTTATTGCAGGTAAATTTTATTTTGATATTAGAATATAACCAAATTTCATGAAATTTTGGATCAAGATTAAACTTTCTGCCTTAATAGCACTGAATAATTGTGATATGTAGATATTGTTAAAGAGTGATGCAGGAAGAAAATGTCTCTGACTGTTTTCTTTACCTAATAAAAATGGTTAGACCTTACATTTCTTATTTAACAATCTATACAGCACACAGAAACCTTGATGCCTTACATATTTTACTGAGAAGCCATTAATAAGATTATAAAAGATATAGTTCTACTTGCATAACATCTTAGTATCACTGTCTCTCACTACGCTTTTTCCAAAACAATTTATGCAAGTGCTATGAATTTCTTTAGAAATATTGCAGTACAGAATATTTTGCCTGAATGCAAGTTAGTCTGAAAGCTAATAACACTTTTCTAAATTACAAAGTTTTTACTAGGTATGAAATTGCATAATAAACAAGAATAAGAAAAAGAGGACATATTTTGTACTATATACAAAGCGGAGATTCTTTGAGAAATACCTGATACCTTGCTAGATGTTCAGCTGATTAATAGTAGATCCAGTTAGTAAAACAGATAAGAGCAGAGCAGATATACAGTCAGCTGATAGCACTGTTTGTTGGTGATTTGTTAATATTCACATATTGATTAATATTCACAAGAATATTAAAAAAGTCAAAGTTACTAGTTCCTAGACTTGGAGCTACAAAGCAGAATAATGACAGCAAGATACAAGTTCAAAACACATGACTATAGCCCTAGCCCAACAAGCAAGGGATATAAAGAGTTGTAGCTAGAGTGGCCAGCTTTGCAAAGAACATGCTGCTGTTCTAATTGTGTATGCCGGCACATGAAGACTATTGGGAAGGGTTATTCAACAGCCATGCAACTTCGTTCTAAATAAAATGTTAAATTAAGTTGAAGATTTCACTAAAAAAATCCCACAGGGTCTTAAGACATGAGAGTATGATACATGCAAGAAAGGTATTGGAATAATTATCTTAAAAATGGTCAAAATTGGACTCTTGTACATTGCAGTGCTAGTGAAAGCATGACATCTGTATTCTTGAATAGAGGAAAATGGAGGGGTGTAGCCTGTAGCTACAGAAGTGGAGAGATTTTTTGTATGACTTTATTTTTTTTTTCTTTTTCAAACAAGAAGCCAAGATTAACTAAAATGAACACTCATATTTAGTGCTAAGCAACACCAAATTAACATTGTCATACCCAATACTAAAGTGGTTACAAATATCAGAATTACAAGCTCATTTAATTCAAACAAATTTTTATCACATTTGACAAACCCTTCAGGTAAGCAGAGCATGATCCTGAATTTTCATATAAGACAAGCAGACAAGAACATAAACAAAAAGCCTGTGCATTTTCAAGGGATATCCAAGACACTGCTAGAGATGAGGCTTTTTGAAATTAACTGTAATTAACTTAAATTAACCCAGTATGTGTCAAACAGCATATGCCCACACTCTACCATTGGTGAGACTTTGTTTAAGGATATCAGAATGACAATTCCTCAGCTTGACATGGAAGAAATATATTTTTCAGTGTACATAAAAATCATCTGGAATCCGAAAAAGAAAAAAAAAAGAAAAACCACAATTATGTAAATAATTTTTTTCAAGCTTCAAATGAATAGAGACACTAAGAAATGCATATTTCCACAAATAAGCCAAGGCAAGCACAATAAATGATACTGCAACACTGTAAAAAAATAAGAAGAGGCAGAGGTTCTCGCTGGCAGAAGAAATTAATTGTCTCTTAACTTCCCTGAGACAGTCTTGATAAAACACAAGCAAACTGGAGATTATGCATATCAAGTATTTAATTTGTAGATGAAGTGTCTGTTAGGAAAAACCTCACAGACACATTTCAAAAAAATATAGGTGAAATTTTACTTCCTGTTGTTCCCATTTAAGATGTCTTAATGGAAAACAGTGGGAAAATAATAAAATACATCCTACCAAGCTGATATACTCAGTCCCTGATGCCTATTTAGTTATGTTAAAACACAGAACAGCACTAGTCACCACTGGCTTTTCAAAATCTACATTAGAAATTAACATCAGGGTAGTTAGGGAGTCACTGGTGTGTATAGACAAAGAAGATGAAATAATCTACTCAGAATACAAAGCTCCAAGAATTACCACTGCTTTGTGAAAAATAGACTGTGTCCATCAGTGGTAGTAAACAGCTGTCACTAACAGCAGAGACAGGGAGTAGTCAGACATAAATGGGCATCTACAACACCTAAGTGATATCTGCAGATCCCAACAGGCAGAGAATTAACCCTCATGGAGGCAATGACTACCTCAGGCTGTAATAGTGAAGTCCCAAGACATGCCACAGCTGAAAGCAACAGATTAAACAGAGCCAAACAATGTGCTAAGATCTAAAGAGCAATACATAAATAGCACTTCAGCCTTGCTCACTGGCTGTAAGTTTGAAATTTATTGTATACTTTTGATGTTGTTACATTTGGCTGGGAGGACAGAGATGAAGAACTGTGATTTTGAAGAGAAAGCAGCCTGAGCCAGATTGTTTTTTCATCTTTAACAACAAAAAACATTGATCAGCAAGACGGCTAATGAGCCAGACATGTTTTGGATTCCCAGATTTGGAGTGGTTTCTCACACTGAGACAACCTCTACATTGCAAAGATATGACTTTCCCAAAATTGTTTTCTCGTCCAGAAAAGCACACAAATGTCAGTGGTTTTGGTATCCCTACAGGGAAACTAGAATCTCTCCCGTCTCCTCAACTTCACTGCTTTCGAAGTTTAGAAAAAATTGGAAGGATGAGGGAAGAGAAAGAAGTGAAGGAAGGAATTCTTCCCTGTCTTGAGTGCAATGACAGTGCATCCCCACCCACGAAAAACACAAAATCAACATCATTATTTGAGTACAGACAGAACATACTGTACAAAACCCTGACAGGTTTTATGCAATGCATGTGCTATTCATGTCTTGATAGCTGGTTTCAGCTGAGAATGGAAATAGTCTATTATTAACCCACAACACAGTGGTGGGTTTCCTGGTTTTCTAACACAGTGTCACAAGACTTGTCTGATCTCATGAAACATCTGAGCCATTATTCTCATAACTCTGCTCTATCTGTATGTTCTTGGAGTAAGATTATTCTCCGCCTTTGTATGTTTCCCTCTCAGAGCTCTTTGGTAGTCTGAGAAAAACTTGTCTGCACCAGAATAAGTGAACACAACTGAAGTCAGACTTTATTGTGATAACAGATTTCTCTCTAATGCTGTTTTCTAAGGCGCTTTATAAGCTCTGCTATGGACAAAGTAACAAGGATGGGGAATAGGATACCAGAGCTTTCAGGGTTTTCTGCAGGAGAACTTCATCATTAATACATTTCCTGTTGATATAAAGGGGAAAAAAAAAAAAAAATCTGAACTGTGAGCTTTCCATGTCTCTTCAGTAGCATTCCATCCACCTGCATATGCTGTATTTCTGTCTTCAGTATTAGAAGAAAAAAGCCATATATTGTCCGAAGGATTTTCAAAAAAGAAGTTGTAAAGGAGGATTACTGCTTTACTCTGCTGCCTTGTCTTTTACATAGTGTTGTGATTCATTGTCATGTTTGAAACAGTTTCAAAATTATCATTAGGAAAAGAGGGATTGATTTAAATTGATTGATTAAGGTTGGATATTAGGGAAAAATTGTTCACTGAAAAGGTTATCAAGCACTGGGAAAAGCCACCCAGGGAAGTGTCTGAGTCATGTGTAAATGTGGCTCTTAGGGACGTGGGTTAGTGTTGGACTTGGCAGTGTTACGTTTACGGCTAGATTGATAATCTTAAAGGTCTTTTCCAATCTAAATAATTCTATAATTCTATGATACTGATGCCTTATTCCATGTTGGTTAACTCTTGACCTTTCAGAACTGTCCTGGTTTCAGCTGGGATGAAGTTTATTTTTTTCCCAGTAGCTGGTATAGCGCTCTGTTTTGGATTTAGAATGCAAATAATGTTGATAACACACTGATCACAGAATCACAGAATGGTTAGGGTTGGAAGGGACTTCTGGAGATCATCTAGTCCAGCCCACCTGCTAAAGCAAGTACACCTATGGTAGATTTTTAAATTGTCGCTAAGTAGTGCTTATACTAAATCAAGGACTTTTCAGCTTCCCACGACGTGCCAGTGGGGAGGTGCACAAGAAGCTGAGAGGAGGCACAGGCAGGACGGCTGACCCAAGCTGGGCAAAGGGGTCTTCCATTCCATATGATGTTATGTTGAGTATATAAACTGAGGACAGTTGGCTGTGGGGGAGAATGCTGCTCAGGACCTGGCCAGGCATTTGTCAATGGGTGGTGAACAATCGCATTGTACATAATTTTTTTCATATATTTTAAAATAATAATCAAAATTAATAGTTAATTTGTTATTATTATTATGATTATTATTATCGCATTCTGTCCTATTAGACTGTCTTTATCTTAACCCTTGAGGTTCACCTTTTTTTTCAAATTCTCTCTCCCATACACTGGGAAATGGAGGGTGAGCGGATAGCTGTATGTGATGTTTAGTTGCTGCCAGGTTAAACCACAACAAGAACGCATCCATAGTGATTCAAGATCTTCTACTGCCCTTTTCTTCTGGATAAATTCCCCTTCAAATCATTCCCACAGAGTAATATACTACAGGATCATGCATTTCAGATTTAGAACTCCAGGCTATTTGTGAGGTATGGTGAGGAAAAAAAAAATCTATTGTAGAGGAATAAGAAGTGGCATATTCAGGGGGCATCTCTTTGTACTTGAAGCACTAAATCTGATGTAGTCCTTTTGCTTTGCTTTCAGGCATGCTGTCTCAAATGCACAGGGAAACAAAGGGTAAATCCTCAATCCACGTGTGCTAGAAAATTCGTTTTAGCTCCCAAGGCTACTGAAGTTTCTTTTCTTCCTTCACAGCAAAGTCTGAAGGGAAAGAAGAGAAGACCAAGCAGGCATAACAGGGTGCAGAATGTGCCCACCTCTTCTATCCAGATTTTCTCTTTCCTAGGCTGATGTGCACCATGCTGTCTGTAGCTCACTTAGAAACTCCTCTGCTCACTGTCTTACACCTGTGACAGCTTGGTTTTCCACAGAACCAAACTCGGCTGCTTTTTGCATCCCCCATTGGAAATTTTGTGCCCAGTCAGGTGATTATATGCACATAAAAAATAAAAGGCCTGAAGCAGTAAAGCCATTTAGGTATTTTTTCATGGAATAGGTATAGCAAGTGTGCAGTAGAAAGTATTGTCCAACTGACATCAAAATCCACTCTTGAAGGGTTCCTTCTAGCACTTAAAAACCCATTTCATGTTCCACACCCAGTGTCACACCTTAATGTCCCTGACCAGGCCCACCTGGGGCACCCACCCCCTGCCATGGGTCCCATTTAGAAGCTCAAACTGGGACACCCAGGTCTTCTCTGAATGGATGTTGAACCTATGCCATGGGGTGCCCATCTTCAGCCCCATCTCTTGAAGAATGCTTCAGACCCACATCTCAGCCCCAACTGATTTTCCCTGTCACCCTGCTACGCCACAGATGCTGCAGACCCCAGCTCTGCCCCCTGCTCAGACCTATGGGGGTGGGCATGACCTGTGTGCATCAGCCTCTGTCTCACCCCCTTGTGGGGCAGCCCCTTGCTCTGTGCTCCCTGACACTTATTTTCCATGCCAGGGAGTGTAATTTCTGGTGGTGACTTGAGTACTAACTTCATGGAAACATTTTGATTTTGTAGCTACAACTGGCAATTCAGTATAATCATATGTCCAATGGCACTGACTAAACTGTTTTTTAATAAATAGATAACATAAGATGAGCCCCTGAAGGTGCTGCTTCATTGCTTCAAGCCTTCTATATATTTCCTAATACTACAGTAGTTATCAGTTTCTTCCTTAGTTGATTATGCTGTGATTCTTATTCCCATTTTAATATTTCTTTTAAAAAAAGTCTTCTTAATTAGGAATTTCTTAACACTGAAATATTTCTTTATGTCATTATAGTCATCAAGGGCTACCTTTAATAATTTTGCTCACTTGTCTCAAAACTTGAGAGGAAAGCCTTCAGCATTTTTCTCAGCAAAACATTTATTTAGGTCCAGTAAACACTTTGCATAGCCAACCCAATTAGAAAAAAAATAATGTTGGCAATACAAAATGGCTGCTTCCTCCCTGTGGATGCATAAAGCTATAGGTACTAAATGTACATTTGTGGTCAGTGACAACAGTGAAACTTCACTGTCAGGGGCTCAAATACTGGAAAACAAATGGAAAACAAATATTTATAAGGAAAACTGTGTGACATTCCAATACTGGATTCAGAATAATGATCATTAAATCATTAAATCCAGATAAATGTATTTGCAAACAACTTGCTGATCAAATGCTTGGATGGCTTTTAGTTTCAGTCTTTTCTAAGATTCCTAGTGATAAACAAGAAAGACATTTTATGTTTACACCTTTTTTGTATAAGCACTAGATTGTGTTATCCAGGGTTAAAAATGTTCACCTGCAATAGGTAAAGAAAGCCTATGCAGATCACAGGAGTTCCCAACTCTATTTTCCCTTAAGGTGAGCTACTCCAGGCACATGTGATCTAAATGTTCAATGAGAGGGCTAAGGGATGCAATAGCTGCCTTAGTAATCATCTGACTATCCTTTCACTTAGAGAGATAGCTTTCATAGTGTCAGTAGACAAAAGTTTCTGAGGAGTACAGTATAATTAGTTGGTTTGAATTTCCTGGCTTCACAGACTCATTCATTTTTAAAATGTATGAAATACGAAACAAAACTGAAGAGGTCTATGACCAAGAAGTCATAGTGTACTTTGAGAACCTCCTAGTAGATGATTACTGTTGGAGGTGAGGATGATGACCATACTATTTCACACAAGAGCTCTTGATTATGGGCAAAGGGAAAGGAAAAACAAACAAACAAACAAACAAGGGAATGTCTGTTCATTATAATAGTCTTCTCTTAACTATTCTATTCCTTTTCCAAGCCTGATATGTGGATACATGGCAGTTCAGGACTCAGAACCAGTATCTTTTCACCAGGAGGAGTTCCCTAATGCCAGGAAAAGTTTCTGCTAGGAATTTTCAGCCCGTTTACTGTTCTTCATGTGCTTATACTTATTTTTGCATGATTTACAATAATTTCTGTTCTACAAATCTCTATGTCTGGACAGGTACTGACTTGCTGACTTCACCTATCTGGGACACTGACATGTATGAACGTTGTTGGTTTTCTCCACAACCTAGTGGTTCAGATTATATATTCTGACACATAGTGATTTTATGCAACAAACTAAAAAATCGACTCATCAATATTAAAACATGCAAATCGTATCTTGTCAATAAAACATTATCATTTGACTTTACAATGCATATCCAACCCTGCTTTCTAGAAGATTATTTAGACAATATCTTGTTTTCTCATGAACTATGCAAATCCTAACCTGTCTTTTTTCCAAGTAGAAGACTACAGCTTTCTATTTCCATGCCTAAATCAGCTTTTCCATTTTTATGATTAAGTTCATTTTTCATATGAATGACTTTGATGGAAAAGCATCACTATGCTGCCATTTTCCAAATAAGTATAGAATAAGTGTTTATTGTATGTTTGTATCCATATTTCCTAAGCAGAGAGATAGTGCAGAATTTTTTTAAAAGCAAAGGAAAAAACATCCTTTTATATACTTTTCTTCTGGAGACAGACCCATCATATGTTGAACTGTATAATATTATAACAAAGAGTCATGAGGAGATGGAGCCTCACCTGAAGAAGTGAAGCTACTCGTTACTCTGATGTCTGAAACAAAGCAACTCCAAGGAAAAACAACTTTGAAAAGTCTGAGTTGTCGTTGTTTTCTGGTGGTTCTTTTTATTTCTGTTTGTTCTTGCTGCAGTTGTTTTGTTTTGTTTTAACAATTTCTGCAGTGAATTCTGTAGTTTTATCTTGAAAATATCTTCTTTTTGAAGCATGTGTATCAATGATGAAGTTAACTATCTTGCTTATCATTTCTTGTATTTTGTGTTCACTGTTAATGGAATAATCAAACTGAAGAGTTAGTGGAGACAGGCAGGAAAAAAAAAGAATAAATGGAAAAAATATTCTGTATCTGTAGATACCTAAAATGCTGGATCATGTGTATTCCAAGCCACCTAAAATCAGACCTGCAGGCTAACATGACCCAAATAACTCCATCTGGGGATATGCTGTCACACTAGGTGTGTAAGTGTCTGTGCTCTGCCAGCTCTTGGAAGGTGGAAGGTGTTAGGTGTTGAAGAATTAGGTAGTCTGATATAGTCGAGGTTGCTGCAGCTCCATGCCCCAAGGTCTGACAAGGTGTAACTCTGAGCACTTATTTGCAGTAGGCACACAGCCCAAGCGTACTTCTACAACACATACGTAAATATATACACAGACAGCCGAAAGATCAACATATACAGACACTTTCAGTGTTCAAACAAAGCCAGCCTCACTGGCTTGCAGCCTTCCCTTCGCCGGCTGTCAGGGTCAGGAGGATGGTCCATTAGTGGAAAACGAATAGATACACAGTATGGATCCCTCCAGCACCTGCCCTCAGGCTTTCTATTTAGTCAGTGGCTTCCACTGGATCCCTAGTGTCTCCAGCTGCTGGCCTCTGAGCACATGACACCCCAAGGCTGCAATCCCATTCCTGCTGCTGGTACAGAGCCCCCTTGCACACACACAGACGCACATGCTGATGATCCCTCCAGTAACTGGCCTCAGACACTCATTGGACCTAGCAGATGGCTTGCAGACAGCCGATTCTCGAGTTGACTCATGCATGATGAAACACACACACAAATGGAGTTCTCAGTCAACTCCCAGATCCCACATTATAGCCTATAGCTGCCTTGGGCCCCTTGGTTCCTCCACTAGCCAACTCATGAACCTCTGCTGTCTACCTGGTTTTCTATTTGCCCTGTTCACTGTCAAGATTATCTTGGTTTATGCTAGTGAGAAAGCATTGATATAGTAGCAATAACTACACAGTATGCACATGACCAAGACTCTCTGGTTGCTGGCACCCCATGCACACAGGCCCCTTTGATTCATGGCCCAAATCCACTGGTTGACACACCTCCACAAACAGAAAAGAGAATATTTCCCTTTACCCAGGAAAACAGTCAGAAATTGATTTTAATGAGAAGACCGAGCAAGCTACACTGACCAGGCACAGGGCATGGCCAGACATACATTCTGACCAGCAACCTCTTTACATGCAACCAACCCTTATCCCTCTATTTTTCCACACTTGTTCCTCCCAAAACCACATTGATCCTTCTGTTTCCTGCCTATGATCTTACTCTAAGCATCTCCTAATAAGTTTTCTATAATCCCCAAATGCTGTTCCTTGCATCCCAGAGCAAGTCTTGTACCACAGTAGGTAGGACACCTCTCAGACTGAGAGGTGACGGGGTGACTTTGTGGTGCCATGCCCAGGCAGTGGGCCTGACACTTTCTTGGGGCAGTGGCTCAGCTCTCTCATGAAGCTGTTGGGTCGCACTGTCTGCCAGGGGCATGCTGGGCTCCTCCCTCTGGCTGGAGGTAGCATTTAATCACATAACCTATCAGTAGTCTAAACAGCTCATTACTATACGAAGTTGTGCTAAAATTCAATCAGACAACACCTCTCTGAAATGCTGTCATCTAGTCCTTATTAGCTAGCAAACAAATAGTAAATAGTAAACAGCTGTTGATGAACTTATTTACTACTGAACCCACTTGTAGTTAAGTTGGAACTCTGCTTATTAGCAACTACTAAAGAATATACTAGGAGGAACATGTCATTTAATCAGTCTGTGAACTCAGATTGTGTAAGAAGCTATTAGTTGCTTTAAGGGAAATTAAAGATATGCACCAAGCTAGAGTCATCATTGAAGCTAAATTAAAAATTCATACAGTTTAAAACATGTTTCTTCAAAGAAAATGAACTGCCCTCTGCATTGACTGAAGACAGAAGTTAAATAGGGCTGCATGCTGAAGTTAGCATACATTCCAACCCAAAATTTAGCAGTGTGAATCTTATCCTGAGTCCAAATCCCTCCAACAGATGGAGGAACTTGCTAAAATGTTGACTTTTCCACTTCAGTGGTGGGGAAAAAAAGGCCTTAAGACTCCAGTTTTTAAGAAGTAGTGTTATCTTTTCTTTAAAAAGTTACAAAGGTGAAGCCGCCTATTGCCTCCACTTACGTGAGTTATGATTATATACTGGCAGCAAATACTTCTGAAAAAGTCCCTTGTGCTTGAAAGGAATGCTTGAAGGAACCTTTTTTTTTTTTTTTTTTGTAGGTTATATATTTAACTTTTTATATATTACCTGTAACTTTCTCTTAACATTTAGAGGGAAAAAAACTACTACTAATAAGGAAGGTAGCTGGTTCTTTTCAGTAGCAGAAACTTGGTTTGTCAATGAACATGAGTTTTTTGAAGACAGAAGACATTAATTTAAAAATAATGTACAATTAATTAAATTAAGTTTATTATTTTAATATATTTGAATAACCAGCTTTACAAATATCAGTTAGGTATACAGTTTACTGTTTTTCTTTTACTGTGCCAGCATACATATTTTACTTAATGACTTATGTAACTTACAGGCAAATATCCAGACAACTGTAGCAAAAAATTTTTTTCAATGTAATTATTATGATATTATAATTTATATTACTATAAATACATATCACCTTCTCCTGACCAACTTGCTCACAGAGATAATCTCAGCTTCTTCAGATTTTAAAGTGTCATTTGCATGGTAAATATGCATGTAACCTTACAGTATATATTTCAACAAATAGTTGCTTTTAGAAGATTTGGTGTTTCACCTTCTACAAGAGAGGGAGAAAAGATGGAAAACATATTTCAGGTTTATGGTTACAGCATACCTGTATGTGAATTATTTCACATACCTTCAATGAAAAAGCAACGTTCTTCTTTTTCCCCACCACATCATCATCTTCTTTATTAGCAGAAACATAATGATTTTTAGAAAAGTAAAACTCTAAGCCATGAAACGGCTTTTGGAAAGTATAGCATAAAAACCAAACTGTCTCAGGTATTGCTATCAGATTTAAACTTCAGCAAACATATATCCATGCGTTCTCCATACAGAGGTAGTGATAGTTAATATTCTTTCCAGAAGGCTAGAGTTTTAATCTAATTAGATTATGGTTTGGTAACTATGTAATGGCTCTAAAATATATAGACATGTTCTTCCAAATAATAATATGGTCCCACAAGCTGTGCATGCTACTAACACTGTTAAACTGGCAGAGCAAAAAGTATGTTTTTACGTGGAATACAGAAAAAAACCACCTTCTGATGTGTTCTTGTGAAACACGCAATCTAAACTCATTTTTATTTCCCCTGCATCTCTTAAATTTTTTGTTTTGAGAAATGCTGAATAAGCAGTCTAACAGGAAAATTAGCACTTCCGAAGCCTGAAACTTATACAGTTATCCATTAGCAACCATAATAGGTAGAAAGTGGTCAAAACCAACAGTAATAAAAATGTTTGAAAGTGAAAGCAAAATATTACAATTGACCACCTATGAAAAGAAGTTTGAGATTTGTGTTTTTCAGGTTCCACACAGTTTCATTTGTACTTGTCATTGTTATGAGCTCTGTAGGCTGGGAGATGAAGAAAGACCCATCTCACAAGTGAGCTCGTAGAAGCTTACTTGACAGCTGCATGTGAGAAGAGCTGGTGGTCCTCAAGACTTTGAAATAATAATTCTGAATATCAACTCAAGATGGATTTTTTTTTTTTTTAATCTGCTCACAGACATTCTGTCAACAGAAAAAAAAAAGCAAAGTACATCCGATGAGTTGATCACCAAGCTGTCTTAATCTGCATAATACTAGTGTCGTCATTAGCAGCCCACAGCAACATCCTTTCCCTGGGACAGGATAGCCCTTACTTGTAAGGATATTACATTTTGATGCAGCAGCCTAAGGGAGAACTTTTACCTAGCTGAATATCCTGAGGAGCCCAGAAGCACTGCAGTGATCTCTCAGCTTGTGTGTGTTGTGTCCTTTGAAGTTAACCTATTTATACACCCCCATTCTTAAAAGCTGGCACAAGAAAATACCACTTGTAGCAGGCTGGAGTGATATGCCAGCTATAAAAGTAATCTATTTCCCTCTGACTATATTGCTAGCAGGATCTGCCACAAGCTGCTTCATTAAGGTGTCCAAGAACCTTTGCTGTGGATGTGATAACCGAATCAGAAAGGAAACTGTTCCCTAATGCATCTTCAAAGGTACATTCCCAATCTTTGCAACAAATGTCAAGATTTTTTCCACTGAGAACAGTGCACATAGCTCCATTCAGCTGCAGGCACATTGTGCTGAGGCACCAATATGAGATATTTAAACAACAGCACTCAAACTTTACAGTCCTTGGTGGGAACAGTGCCTTGGTCCATTCTGCCTACAATATTACCAAAATTAGATCTGACTTTGAATTCTCAGATTCAGATTTGCCTTTGCTAGAAGGACCCTCAAAACCTTATGTCACATGCTCTTCAGGTCTTCATTCACTTAATCTCACTGTCCTTGGTTCTGCACTTTATTATATCCCTTGTCAGAGTCTCAGAATTTTCAGGGAATGTGGTCTCAAAAAAAAAAAAAAAAAAAAAAGCTACAGATGTGTGTGTATTTATGTATGAAAGAGAGAGGCAGAAGAATACTTGAAACCTCCTGGAAGCAAGAACAAAGTTACAAGACTTAGAATTTTCTAGTAGTTGCAAAGAGTGTCTATTAATCTGTTGACTGCAAGTTAAATCACAAAAATAGGAATGAAGAGCACCCTAAAGGCACAGAAACCAGAAAACCAAGTAAATACAGTGGATTTTTTTTTTTTTTTATAAATACTACTTATTCTGTGCTTGAATGTAAGGGATTGTCTCTAGAAGGACAAAACTAACAGTTATTTACATTTAGATTTTAATTAATTATATTCACACTGCATCAGAATCCAAAATCTTCACATAAAGTTACATGATGAGCCTTCCGATATGTTTGGGTTTGTTCCTGTTGTGGGGCAGATGAGCACAGAGCCCAGAGGCACTAAAAGCAGACAGTTGTTTGAAAATCCACTTCTTACACCACACAGTTTAGATACAATGTAATCCTCAAAAAACGGATCCAGTTCTAGAATATAATGCCGTCAAACTCTTTCACAAATGGGCCTCATCTTAAATCCTGGCCACATTGTTGCTCAGTCTTTCTCTCTGTTTTGAAATAGTATCTGTCCTTTTGGGGCTGACACTAACATTTTCCATAGGTTTGGTACTCACAACCATCATGTGTATTACTTATCTTTGCATCACACATGTAAAACTCAGCATTTACGTTCCTTTGAGAGGTCCAACAACAGTTACATATTTTGTTTGCAAATCCTATCATTTACTAACAGCTGAAATACAATCAGCCCAGCAATAATAGCCTAAAAATTCTCAGGAGAAAATGAAAATTCTTTTGATTTTTCAATAAAAGTTCTGACTGAATGTATCTGCTACCTTTATTAAAGACAGTGTTATTGTGGACGTGAACATAGAAGAGAGAAGAAGCTGTCATAAAACACAGGAAAGCACTTAGCTGGGTCCTTTTGTTATCCACAGAGGGGCAATCGAGAAGATGGTGAGTCAAGAGTAGAAAGAGGAGAGGGTCAGCATGGAGATGGACACCAGCAGCAGAGCAATCCTTCAGCGTGTGCCTCCACTCCCTGACAGCATACAGAGCTTTTTTTTTAAACAGCACTTACTGCAGAATCTCTTCTCCACACTACACATAAACTGTACATTTCATCCAAGCCAATCAGGACAACTGTTATTTTTCTCCATGAATAGAGTCCTTATTCAAAAGTCTTTCTGGATTAATTCACCTAGTTTTGGAAACCTTATTCTGCCTGCCAAATACCACTTTCATAAGGTCCCTTTATAAGTCTTGGCTAAAATTATGTAATAATGAGTGTAGATCCAGCAGTTAAACAGACTAATTTTTACAATGAGGTCAGTAAGAGCGGGAGGACGATGACGTATGGTTTTGTGGCTGCAATCCAGTTCAAACAGTCAGCAGAGCAAAGTAAATAGTTCTAGTCTGGCTTTGGTCTGCTCTTCCTACCTGCACTTGCTGAAAGACTCATTGACATACAGTATATGAAATTGTAGTGCCCAGTGTGCATTATTAACATGTTCTGCAGTCACCAGCAGTTATGAGTTTATAAAATAATAATCTGTTTCTTTAGAAACAAACTGCTTATTTTTGTCACAAGATGTATTCATGATTTGTTTCCACTGTGCAGGTTTCATATACACACTGTCTTAACCAATTAAAAGCTAGAAGTATAGTCTCTAAATATTACAAGACACAACTATGCAGAAAAAAATCCCACATACACACATATTTTCCTCTTACTTGGTGTTCAGGCTCCCAAATACAGTTACATAGCTATATTGTACTCCAACTTCCTCAAGAGAGAAAAAGAGCTTGAGGAAAGAAAGCTAATCCTCCTGCTGAGTTTCACTGAGTTTCATATATGCTTACTCCCCCAGTCACATCACTCAGTTCATGATCCTTAAGATAACTTGAGTAAGCTGCTATTTTGAAGCTGTTTTCCTGAAAACAACAAATATACAGTTTCGTATTAAAACTTCAAATCTCATCTTTTAAGTACTTAGCAAATAGAGAATTGCCATTTGAGCAATTCCTTCAGTTCAGAACTTTCTTTTTCTCTCCACAATGATGCTGACTGGCATGTTCCAGCAACATGGCACTGTGGAAGAAAAAGGATTTCAGCACAAGGGGATCTAAATTTCTGGAACAGACAGCAATGGTGAGAGACCAATTTGTTGCATCCTAAAAAAAAAAAAAGATTAGAAGAGTCAGTTTCCTGCTGAAATATTTCTTGGAAAACTCCAGTAAAGATGACAACACAACTTTATAGGAACTATCGTGCACTGGAATGAACATAATCCAGAAATACAGAATCACAGGATCATAGAATGTGCTGAGTTGGAAGGGGCTCACAAGGATCATCGAGTCCAACTCCTACCCCTGCACAGGACAACCCCACAGTTCACACCATGTGTCTGAGGGTATTGTCCAGTCTCTTCTTGAACACTGTCAGGGTTGGGGCTGTGACACCTCCCTGGGAGCCTGTTCCAGTGCTCCACCACCCTCTGGGGGAAGAACCTTTTCCTAATGTCCAACCTAAACCTTCCCTGGCACATCTTCCTGCCATTCCCTCAGGTCCTGTCATTGATCACTGAAGAGAAGAGATCAGCACCTGCCCCTGCTTCTCCCCTTGTGAAGAAGCCGTAGTCACCGTGAGGTCTCCCCTCAGTCTCCTCCAGACTGAACAAACCAAGTGACTTTAGCTGCTCCTCATATGGCTTTCCCTCCAAACCCTTCACCAACTTCATAGCCCTATTCTGGACACTCTCCAGTAGCTTTATATCTTTTTTATCTTGTGTTGCCCAGAACTGCACACAGTGCTCCATGTGAGGCTGCACCAGTGCAGAGCAGAGCGGCACAATCAGCCCCCTCGCCTGGCTGGCAATGCTGTGCTGGATGTACCCAGCTCTTGCAGTAGTCTTTACCAAAAGGAAGGACTTTTTGTTTTTTTTTTTCTCTGAGGTCTTCTTCCACTCATGCCACTCTATATTTCTGATGCAGCTTTCCCACCATAACACAGGAAGTGCAAAATTGCGGAGGTAGGAGAGAATTTAGGTACCCCCGTAAGTCTGCTGCACATTCTGATTTTGCAAAGAAGAGTATCAACTCTAGGCTACTCTCTGCCTACTCCACACATTCTGATTTATTCCTGCCATGGTAGGACTACTCATTTCACAGACTACATGGGCAGTTGTTCATTTTGGTGTGGGAAGGTATGGAAAGCGGTCAAACGCCATTTTAAAGTGTAGCAGCTTATTTTCACAAGGGGGAAAAAAGACCCAACAAATAGAGATTTTAAATAAATAAACATTGTAGGGGTTGTTTGAAATTATTTTTGACATGTAAGTACTGTGGTACTTCCCGCTGAATTCAGTGGCGTTGGCTGGAAGTTGACTTCTGCTGCCTATGTATTTACATGATTAATGTCTCACAATTAATTAAGTGGACCTCGAGGGGCCACTGAAACTTTCTGCAATGAAGGTGACCTGGCTATTGGAGAAATGTCAAGTTCAGATATTTGCAATGCAACTCAATGTATCAATAACTGTATTACAGATCAGGTTATGCAAGAACAATTGTCTCAAAGGATCTTTGTTACAAAAGAGAAAAGCTCTTCAATATCTCTCAGTAAATCATTCCCTATACAGCACAACTGTAACTTTACTATATAACAGTAGACTTGTGGTGCTAAGTTTCACTCCCCATTGCAACAGGTTAAACACTGAATAATTTCTCTGCAAAAGGTGACCAGTGTCTTGGCTTCTGTGGTGTATCTGACAGTTAGACTAAATTATATTTATGTATTGTGAAGCAGGGATCACAGATGCCCTACCAGCTTGCTTCTTAGTCACAAACAAGAAAATATTCATCATGAAACCAGTCTCTAGCTACAGACAAGTTTATATTGTATGCAATTTCATAAAGACTTTGCAATGAACTATCAACTTTTTTAAGACTGCTGTATTCATTGAGGGAACTGCCCTTTGTTTCACCAAACACCAGTTTTGTCCTTGTACGTATTAACTGCAAATGCAGCTAATGACCTCGGTTTTTGCTACATGAATGAAGTTGAGCCATTATGTGATACTCTATCTGACCAGACAGGAGAAAGCAAGGAGAGAACACAGTTATTTATTGATAGCTTACATTTAACCTTAAGGTCTTCGAGATGCTGTCTTTTTATTTGCAATTTTGTGCATTACCTAGTATCACAGGACTTGGTCCAACCCAAGATTCTTAAGTATGGGGTTTTTTTAATATTATATAGATTATTTTTTCCCAGTATTTTTTACCACTTGCTTCCAATGCCTCACTGAATAGGAAGCTGTAAATATAGCAATAATTTCCCCCCCTTCCCCCACCCCACCCCATGGTATTTGTAGATGTTAGAAAGTTGAAACTGCAGCTTTGATCCTTCTGACCAGTCCCCTCAAACATAGTACACGTACACAAGTGGTATGCAGACATGTGCAGTGAACATCATAAATTCACAATGCACTGACCAGCATGTGCATGAAAATCTTGAGAACACGGTTAGTGTATGCACTTGTTCAGCACTTTGCTTGACACTTGTATCTCCTAATATATTTATTTGCATGTATTTGGCACATGAAATCTGACCTTTTGCTGTGTTAAAAACATTTTACATTTTGTTCTAATTGTTGACATTTCATAAGATTTTGTTTGAGGAAGATTACTGCAGTTCCAGATAGATATAAAGGTGCCAAATCCAGCACGCTTGAATAAGAGTTCTTTCATAGGGTGCATAAAGGACCACTCAGAGCGGAAAAATTCAAGAAATTTTACCTAGGAAGTAATCAAAGCTCTGCCTGTTATTGGAAAGATAACAGAGGAACAGAGGCAAATTATGTCTGTAACCACAATAACCAGCAAATTGTTATTTAATCATCAAAGTAGATTTAATTCCAGACACCTGAAAAAACCAACAACAAAAACAAACAAAAACAAAACCCGCAAACAAACAACAAAACCACACCAACAAACAAAAACCAGAAATCTGGAACAAGTGAATTCATGAAGTATTTTGAAACTTTAAGCAAGTCTGGGGCCTTGCACAGTATATAGAACATCCTTATGTAAACCACTCTCATTAATTTTACCTCATATTTGGGATCAAATATACCAAATGAGGCATATCTAGGTAGTACACTGAACTAGAGTTAAAGTTACCTTCTGTTGGTCACTCCTGTGTCACTTGAATAGCTTTTCAGGATCCATAAAATGCTTGGCCACAAAGCTTCCTGTGTTGTGAAATAAGTGCCAAGATTGGGAGTATTGCAATACAAAGATATGGATTAAATTCATTACACAGTGGTTACTCTAATCAGACTGATCATCACAATGAGTTATGAACAATACAGCATTGATTCTGACAAACCCAGCAGCAAAATTCTTATTATACAAGGGTAGAACAAGTCCTTTTAGACATTTCAACTTTGAAGTAGGTCAATCAGAAGTTGAATGATTGAAAAATTGAGAAACTACAATAGACCTGCAGCCATGTGACACTAGGAAAGACAGCTGTCTTCCTTCTTTACATGGGAAAATACATTTAAATCTAATTTATACAAACAAATATCCTATCAGCATGCAGGGACAAACATCACCACTGAGTTTATATGGCTCTTGGAATATAATTTTTGTTACACAGTGCTGTCAGTTTCTTGAATACAAAGATATCTAAAAGCAGAAGTCACAGCACATAATCCCATCAGTTCAACAGACAAGAATAAAAGACAGACTGTGCCAGACATCCCACAGAGTAAAGTCTGATAAACTCTAAGTTATCCAGTCTGATAAACTTTTAAAATATTTCACAATGGCTTTTTAGGTTAGAAGCCTCTTTCATTTGCAGTATTAGGCTGAAAAAATTACTAAGAAGAAAACTGGATGAGACCTCCTACAAACAGATAAGAGCAGCCTTGTGTCCACAAGCCCTGGGGATTTTCAACCGTCCTGATGTTTACTGGAGAAAGAAAATAAGCAAAATAATCCAGTGGGTTCATGGAGGACATCAGTGACAACTTCCTGTCACAACTAGTAGAGAAACCAACATAAGAATTACATCATTACTCAAAACTAAAGGGCTGTCTCATTTGCAATGTGGAGGTTGAAGGCAGCCCTGGTTTCAATGACTGTGAGATGGTGGAGTTCAGGACCCAGACAGGAGGCAGTGAGCAATTCAAAAATCAAGATCACAATCCTGGACTGCAGGAGAACATATTTTGGCTCTTCAAATATGTGCTTGCAAGAGTGCTACAGGATGAAACCCTGGAGGGAAGAGAGACCCAAGAACACTGGTTAATACTCAAGGATCATCTCCTCTAAGATCAGGAGCAGTCCATCGCAATGAACAGATGGTCAAACAAAAATGTCAGGAGGCCTGTGTGGATGAACAAGAAGCTTCTGGCCAAACTCAGTCACAAAAAGAATGCATTAAGGGTGAAAGTGGAGGCAGGTAATCTGGGAGTAATACAGTGACAGTGTCTGAGCATGCAGGGATGAGATTACAAATATTGCAGGTGCTATGGCCAAAATGACACTCAATGCTCCTGAAGACTGGCAGCAGTAACAACTCATAGTTGTGGACAGGCTACTTTAAACCATTTCAGCCTTGCTTACAATACTGCTTTCATAGACTAGCTAATATTATGAGCTGTGCTTCCTGTTTCTTATTATTCTTTAAGGGTGTGATACAGGATGTCAAAGCCAGCCTTACCACTGTCCATCTGTGTGCTCTGAAGAAATACAATACAAGACTCCATCTTTCTGTGCCATCAAACTGACACACAGGAACAGTCAATTCACCTAGAGGAGGCAGGTTGAAAATTTCACTGTAAGTAATAATGACTTATTCAGATTGGTCTAGCCTTCTCAAATTGCAATATAATTTTCGAAATTTTAACCAGGAGAAAAATACAATAGTGATCTATGCTATGGTGTTCCATAGAACTGGACTACAATAGGACAGCCATCTACACACTGCTGTCTTTTCCCTTATCCTGTTATCTAAGTTGAGAAAAAAACCTAAAATTTCCTATAAGGAGATCAGATGCAGTGCATTATATAATACAAAGAACATACAGCCCAAATAACAGTTCTTGATATGAATTAAAATGAGACATGACAGTACTGAGGTATTTGGTGTTAAAAGTGTTTCAGTTTCCAGGATGAAGAGTTAGGTTCCTAACAACAAGAATACCTACTATCAAGAAAATAACTAGATCTTTTGGGAAGGAGACTGTGCTTAGTGTTCCAAGTCCACTCTCTGATAAGCATATTTTTTAATGTTTACACAATATTCTCATATGTCTTCTAATTATCACTTCTTCCTCTTGTCTGTGCATCAATATGAAGTGAAAAGGGTATGTTAATGCAGGAAGACAAACACTTTTGAAGCTATCCTTCTGACATTCATTTAGCAAAGGCCTTTTGGTTTTGCTTTTAAGGGACAGAATTTTTGAAGGGAAGGGATTTTTTTACCTCTCTTTTCTTTAGATAAGCATGCAAAATACAGTAAGCGAGTCCTCTTTTAGAAGCCTCAAACATTGGTTTTGTGCATTTTCAGTTGCAGAAATGGCCAAGAATACTTAAAAGAGCTAATGCTATTATTATAGCTACTGCTGAGCAGAAATGGAAGGAGTACAAATGGAGACACACAGAGGGGAAGTAGGATTTTTAGGCTACGTTAAGAATTGTGTTGCCATTCTAGTGCAACAGAGAATGTTTAAATTGGGCCTCTGTTTAGAATAGGGCTAAGGAGATGAAGGAAAACTGTAGGAACAACCTTTGAACTTCAGTTCTTAAATTCCTCAAAATTTAAATTCAAATTCAGCATTTGGAATAAGCTCACTATGGAGTTTGTTACAAGGTACAGAAAAATTGATGGAAATTGTGATCATGACCTAGAATTTGAATAGTGAATTTTGCTTGGACTTGTTGAATTAAATCTATCATGCCCATTTTCTCCCTGTGCTATTAACAAAAGAACATTTGGTGTCATATAACCTGTCTTTCATTCTTATTCAGGAAATATTTCAATGCCTTGAAAGTTTTTGGTCTGCATGTATTCATACTGTTCAGTGCATTAGCCATTTGCATGATTCACCTGTAGGAACCTGAGCTTTTGTTTTGTTTTGTTTTGTTTTGTTTGGTGGGGGTTTTATGGTTTGTTTTTGGTTTTGTTTTGTTTGTTTGTTTGGTTGGTTGGTTTTTTTTTTTCATCTCTAGTGACAGACACACAGCACAATTAAATAGAATATTTGTGATCTGTTATTGCAGGACATGGATACTCTCATTACACACTACTTAAATCTTTCTCTTTTTTATACTTTCCCATTATTACTGACCAGACATACCAGCTGTAGGCAAATGCTGTTTCACCTGTTCATAAGTTGTTATACTGCAAGCGTTCTGGCTGGTATATTTCATGAGGATAACATTCTGAGCATTATTGTATTGTGAAACTTTATAAAGAGGAAATTCCATCTTTGCTATGGTCACAAAAGGTTTTTTTAGAATTTTAACAACAGAGACAATTATATTTTACAATAATGTTTTCTACATATTGGTGGTGTATGTTTTGATAGAGGCATTGACTAAACATAACTAAATTAAGATATATGTTTCCAGAAAATAAGTCATTCAGGAGTAGCTTTGTAAAATTTGAATATCATATTAAAGAGAAGTTCTGGACTTTGTGGACAGCATGTGTATCAGGACTGGATATAATTCAGGAATGGACCTCACCACTTTCATTTTTCATTCTCTTACTTAGATGTACCTTTTGAGATGCTTAACTATAACTAATAACAAGCTCATAGTACAAGATATTAAATAAATTTTCTTTTCCAAAACATGTATGTCTGCAAAACTGACTTCCATTTCTGATTTCTGGGTGTACAGCCTCAATTATGCTATATGGTGTATTGTTTGAATTCGACTGGGCTACCCAATAAATATAGATCCTCCTTTAAAATAACCTGGGTTTAGTCATTACTTCACTATTTCTCTGTAAGCTACACATCTGACCAAGTCAAACCAACAACTTTACTTTGGGATGAGAAATACCTAGAATAAACTTTTAATGCGAGATTTGCAAAACAAGTTCCATCTTTAAAAATTTTTCAGTAAAAAGTTCTAAATAATTATAGACATTATAAACACCACAAATGAACCCTGGATGCTTTGAAACAGAAAGAAAGGCTGATCCTCATAGCATAAATTACTTACTGGAAGTATATGATACTCAGTAAGCTCAATGTAACTGCATGACTAGTACTAAACCCAACTATATGCTCACCAGCTGTCACTAATACAGCATTTGAAGGCATGTGCTCCTAACCAAGAAGTGCACAGTGCTAATTTGAAACAGCTGGCAAAATCTCTTTCCTTCCATTCCTTTTGAACTATAGCACTTCACTGGTAAATGTTTTGCTGAACATTTTGTG
The DNA here is from genome assembly GCF_037038585.1 of Patagioenas fasciata. Classification (NCBI taxonomy): domain Eukaryota; kingdom Metazoa; phylum Chordata; class Aves; order Columbiformes; family Columbidae; genus Patagioenas; species Patagioenas fasciata. Next base: position 36,497,609 of record NC_092560.1, read on the forward strand.
GAGGTCACAGTGTGAATCCTTATAATTAGAATGATTTTGTGACACTGCTGACAACACCATACCTGCACTTTGTCAAACTGATCCCATTCATCTCTGAACTAAATGGATTAAATGAAGGGGTTAAATTCAAGTGCGAGTCTTAAGTTATTCACCTGTCCTGAAGTGCACAACTACTTGTTCTAGTAAAAAGACAGAACTTTAGTTCCATGGCCCCATTAATTTTACTACAGCAAATTATATATTGTACCTCATAGAGATGGTTCCTTCAGATGTCACTGATGTCTATACTGGAGTAACTTTTCACTGAGCGTTCATTTCCAGAAGTAAATTAATCCAGAAAATAGTCCTTTTTGACTGTAATAGAAGAAAAGCAGTCTTACAGTGCAGGCTGTAGCCTAAATTATTCAGGTATAGAAGAGAATAAAATTAATTTTGCTTGTTTTTTCAGAAGAATTATTTCGAAGGAATGACTGACTTCTGTATTTCTGACTAACTGATACAATAGCCACCAAGTGATGTAGCAATCCACAATGGCCAATCAATATTTTTTGCTGCATCTTTTCAATAACATTCAGAGATCTCATTTAGTAGGTCACAGATTACTAAAAATGGACCTCAAACTTTTCACCGCTGATCTTGCTGTTAAAGCTTGGAAGAACTCTGCACCTACAGATAATTACAATTTCATCCACAATCCTTTTCTACTCACATCCTATATCTCAATATACAAAAAATCCTTAGGAAAATATATGAGACTATTTCCTAGGCATGTAGAACAACTAGAATTTAAGTATAACTCAGTACAGGTCATATCTATCATGTTGAATTCAAGACTGCAAAAGTGTTTAGTCTTTCTTATGATCAATTCAGGTGAATTCCTCTGAAACTTTAAAGATTATGAATTCACATTTCAGTATATATGTAAATGAAAGGCTTATGAAACAACAAGGCAAGCTAAGACCTGAATGATACCAGTCCTGATTAATTTCCATCCGTTCTGGATCTGTCTGCCTCCATCAACGTTTGTTACAGTATTTATGGGGTGGTTTTGTTTGTTTGTTTTTGAATTTTTTCTTTTTAATATATTAGACCTTATAATATAGTGGTGAAGCATCTTCTAAGGTACAGAGTATCATCACATTTCATTTCTTACTCCTCTATGAAGAAACATTTTAATATCTTATAAAATATTGGGACATTTTATTCTATTCTTAATTGAATTTAAGTAGAAGTATTTGAGATAAGTGATGGCACTTTTGTAGAGCTGCAGACATGATGGCTTGGGTCCAGCTTCCATTAAAATAAATGGAAACAATTCAATTGATTTAATGGGTCTCGGACTTGATCCAAGGTGCACTTTGACGTAATTGGACTATTCCTGGGATTAAGTGCAGTATCTACTTGAGTACTCATAGGCAGTGAGTGTTTGGAAGATCTACCCCTAAGAAGCGAGTACATGAGAGACAAGAAGAGCCACTCTCACAGTATGACTAGTTTAAAGTCACAAGAAATAAGAACTTCGAAATTTTTGAAAAAGAAAGAATATTTTTGTGTTAATGTAGTGAAATAACACATCTGGAATTTACCTTTCACATTTCTGTGAAATATCAGTATAAATCTGTACTTTTCCCCAATGTTATTAGAAGATAAACTCCCAAGGGACTGAAAAAACAGATGCAGAATTGGGTCTTATAAATCTGGTCTTGTGGCTACCTATAGTAATTCCTTGGTATAGCTATTTAATGATACAAAATAATCACTATATACTTTCTTCTACTCCTGTGACATCTGTTTCTGTCTTTATCGTCTGTGATAAGATCATAAATACAGATAAAATACTGAAAATATGGCTTAATATAATCTCCATCATAACGTGTTAGACTATGTTTCTACAAAACTGTGACACAATGCCTTTCCTGATTCCCTATCCCCCGCAAATTTGGAATGTCTTCAAAGTGATTCATTATGAACCATCTCCATTTGCTCTTTAAACAAAATATTTATAAAGAGTTTGGCAATCTCTATGTTAATTTCCAGTATACATCAATTTTTTTCCTTTAGAAAAAACAGTGTTCTGCCCTCAAAGCTTAAATTTGTTTCACACACACACACAAATATTAAAGAAGGTTGAAAGGTGTTTCATAGTTTCTAAGATAATCAGAGTTTTCTGATGTTTTTCTATCCCACATCTTAACCAGTGCTCTGAAGGTGCTGCATTTTCTCCCCTGGCACAACAAGAAAACCCAGTTTCCAGGTACAGTTGTGGAGAACTAGTACTGAACAGTGATGCAATTGCATTTCCAAATAGCAAGTCTGCCTGAGCCACACTGCAATAAAACCTCACCTGGCTGAAAGCACCACTGGCTGCTAGACTGGGGAAGAAATATGCCTGCTGGCAGACAACTCTGTTCCACAGTATTTCACCCTCATACAGCCCAAATCTCTCTAGAAAGTCACCACTTAAAACCCTATTCCGTGAAGAGCTTTGACAACATGTCTGTACTAGGCTGGCATGTACAAATCTACTGCGTGAGACACAGGGTGTCCTGTTTGCTCCAGATATATACAGCCAATTGTCAATGCAAGTTAAACACAGGTACAGCTGTTAAAGAATTGCAACAAAACAACATAATTCAGCAGTAAAAGTGTGAGGAAAAAAATAAGTGTTGCAGAATGAGAAATTACATCTGTTTGAACTGCACAGAAATTCAGTTCAGTGCAAAATTACTCTTAACCTCTGGTTTACAGTTTGCTAATTTTTCCTGTCTTCCCTTTTCCACCTCTTTCTTCTAGATACTCTCTTCACTTTAGTCCTTTTAATTCTTTTCAATTTGAAAGACTCTTCTAGTTCCTTCTCACTAATGCTACCTTATATATCAAGGAATTTTCCACACAGAGTTTGTAGCTCTTCATTTGTTTCTCCTTGTATATTCTGTTTCTTTGTTTTTGGAAGAACTATGATAAGTATATCACTGGAGAGGCAAATTAAGTTGTTATTATTAAGTAACTCAGCTCTGCACATCCTCAAACCAAAGTAGGTATGTGCAGGGGAAACTGCATATGTTACCTACACTGCCAGTGATCCCTGAAGACCCTCCACAATTTATTACACAGACTGACTAAATAGTAATTGGCATGCTATGGATACATCTCCTCCCATAGATGCAAATTCAGAAGGAAAAGTTTTCTGAGTAAAATCAAATATATGATATAATGTAATAAGAGTTTTCCATCCCTTTTCAGAATGTTCAGTGTTTCTTACAGGTCATATACTAGAGAATTAACTGCTGTCCAGCTCTCCTTCAACAAATATGCCAGTATTACATGTATTTCAAAGCATTTACATTTGTTATTTTTTCCAAATTTGATGCATTGGATTGACTTCATCCAAAAAACCCTCTAGTTTAACAGTATTAAAAATATAGTAAATGGACTACTTCATTTCACTTTAAGATTTTTCCAACTGTACTCCAAGGTCTAGCAATTAATAGACTTTAAGGATAATCACAATAACTGGAGTTAGGTGCCAAAGATTACATCAATAAGAGACAGCATACATAAAATTTAAGAGCTGCAAATTACAGTGACCTATGACTAGAACTGGTATAATTTGAATTGCATTATAGCTGACCTGTACTTTGCTAATGTCATGCAAGCATTGACATATGGACAAGCAGGTAGAGCAACATGACAAGGATTAAGTGTAGAACAAAATCATTGGGCTGCTTAATACATAGCTTTTAATGCACCACAGTTATACGTATAACAAGCTGAGTGGTAATACTATTCTCTTTATATGCCTTTCTGTTGCTAGAGAATACAATCTTCCATTAAATAGCTATATAACAATGACCCATCATTTAAGTTTTCTAACCATAATTGCGTGTTGACCTTACATATACTAGGAAGGCTTGTGTTCAAAAAACCCTTGAACAATGTCACTATATGTCTCCTGGAACTTTGCTTCCATTCCTATTTTTATAGCCATAGAAATAACTACATAATTTCATTGAAATTTTAACATTGGAAATGTATAAAAACCAAGAATGTCTTCTCATCTTTAGAAGTGTCGTGTGAAAAGTGAATACTATAGCTGTGGTCATATATAGCCAAAAAGTCTAGTAAGACCACCAGACTTGGCCCCCTGTATATGTTAGGCCAGTAAATCTACCCAAACCGAGTACAGTTCAAGAAGGACAGGGAACTGCTGGAGAGGGTCCAGCGTAGGGCAACAAAGATGATTAAGGGAGTGGAGCATCTCCCTTATGAAGAAAGGCTGAGGGAGCTGGGGCTCTTTAGTTTGGAGAAGAGGAGACTGAGGGGTGACCTTATTAATGTTTATAAATATATAAAGGGTGAGTGCCATGAGGATGGAGTCAGGCTCTTCTCAGTGGCAAACAATGATAGGACAAGGGGCAATGGGATCAAGCTGGAACACAAGAGGTTCCACTTAAATTTGAGAAAGAACTTCTTCTCAGTGAGGGTGACAGAGCACTGGAACAGGCTGCCCAGGGAGGTTGTGGAGTCTCCTTCCCTGGAGACATTCAAAGCCCGCCTGGACACATTCCTGTGCGACCTCACCTAGGCGTTCCTGCTCCAGCAGGGGGATTGGACTAGATGATCTTTTGAGGTCCCTTCCAATCCCAAACATGCTGTGATACTGTGATACTGTGATACTTTAATTGTGCTATAGCACTGCAGTGCTTTAGAGACTTAAAAATGTGAGCTGAAGGGAAATAACAGCAGGTACCAAGTGTCACCAATGCACAGCTGTCAAGAAACCAACTGGCAGTGTCCGTCTCCACAAGTTCAGCAGGTGATCTTCACTCATCACTGCAAAGAGAATGAAACTCCTCATGATTTCTGTCACTCCATTGGAGGGAAAGTATTTTCAGAACTTCAATATGTTCACCAGCTTTACCTGAACAAGACACACCAGACAGGCAGTTAAGAAAGCAAAGTACCTGCACTGTCACTAGCTGCTGCTTCTAGTTCTGTAGCAGATACATCATAAATATGGTATAAGAAACAGTGTGAGGAAACAGCCTACAGAATTTACCTGAGCATAAACATTTGGAAACAACAGCACAGGCAGCTTCTGCAGTACTAGAGCAAGGTTACTGTTTCTTTTTAGAGACCGAAAGCCTCATTACAGACCTGTGCAGCACTTGAGAAGGGAGTGATCTTGAAGATATGCAGGTTCATCACAAAGACCACAAGAGGTCACAGTGATTATTTAATCCTACCATTTCCCCACTATTTCCTTGGGAAGATAGAGTAAACTGGCTCTTAGAATGATAAATCAAAAGACTCCAAGGAATTGCAAGGTCAATTCAAGTATCTTTTCTTCTAATTAAGCTGATTTAAGTTCTCTGTTGAATTTGACTAACTTCCAGCATTTTGAGGCATCATATGAAAGTGGACAGAAATAGCCCTCGCAAGTCTTTTCCATACCCAAGCACATTTGATTGTAATAAACATTTGTACCAGCTTGTAATAAAATTCTGTAATCTGACATAGTATCTCCACATATCATCAGCATCTACTAATTGCTGTTACTTAAGCTCTGATCTTTCAAATAGTTATGACTATTATGATAGTGTTGTAATTTTAGAAATATCAGGTTTATTTAATTAAATGCCACTACCCATATGACTGATTTCAGAATTGACATGTCAGCAACAGAAAACCAATATGGCAAAACAGTGTTAAGAAAAATTGATGATCTCTAATTCTATCTTAGATCAATTCTGCTTTAACAAACAAGATTTTCCCTCCACATTCCGTGGAGCTTATACAGCTAAGTTTAAAGAGAAGATCACTTTATTTTCTGAAGTGTTATGTTAGCAATGTTCTTTCCTCACGAATATTTTTGTGATGGACATTAAAACTTGAGCAAAAGCAGAGAAAATTGATGATAGGTGAACATTTACCTCAATTAGCTTGCAAAGACACAGAACTTGTTCCTCAAAAAGGCTAATAAAATTGCAAAATACAAGTTTATAAGAATAATGCTTTCAATTGCAACAGTTGGACTGCCTGATTAGCATCTCATTTGATCCTGAAATAAAAAAAAAAAAAAGTACAATAATTTATTTCATTTTTAAGAACTGAAAAAAAGGTAAATAAAATCTTTCAAGATGATTAATCACTCAAACTCTCAGAACAAAAAAAGTCTCATTATCAAATAAAACTGGAGGGTCTACCACTAAGAAAACAATACTTTTCTAAGAAGAATAATTTTTTTAAAAATCAGAAAATAATGTAGGCCATTAAACTTAATGGTGTATTTTGAGGGAAAGGAGCTCACATTCATCCCCCAAAATGGAGATCAATGGGAATGAATATTCAGGATCTAATTCTTATAGACCACTGTCAGGCAAAATCGACAAAAACTGTGAAATATACAACTTTATTCTTTTCTTCTGAATAGTGTGACTTTTAAAGAAAGAAGCAATATCAGCATCACAAAACAAACACAGTATCTAGTCTGAGTTAGTACAGTCTGCAGTCAACAATGAATGCAACAGATTTTTTTCATGTTTATTTATTTAGTTGGTTGGGGGTTTTGTTGTTTTGTTTTGTTTAAAATCGGTAATTTTATGGTATTCACAACACAAAGGCTTTGTAAGAGCAGCTCCCCATTAAAAGCTGCTACACTGGTTCAGAGATTTGATAGCATGATGTGATGTTCTGCTTTCACTTCACCTGTTACCTTATTATTTGGATCTGCCCAGCTCTATTTAATAATGGTAATAGTTTTATTACTGTTCTCCTGCAGTTAAAGAGATTAAGCATTCACACCAAGTCTCTCATCTATTTCAAGAAAGAACATTCAATTTGTCAGTTTACACATCCATTTTTCCTTCCCTAACCAAGAGTGTCCATCAGTCATACAGTTTATTAGAAACAGTAAAATCTACCTTAAGTTTGTAAAATTAAAGTGGTGCTGCAAAACAGAGGTCAAACATATACTTTCTTCCTTTCTCTCTTTTTTTTTTTTTTTAACCTTTTTACAATGGAAGGATTTTCTTAGCATTTTAGTCTTGAGGTAAGAACACTTAAACCACTGAAACACAAGGAGGACAACCATGCCAAATCTTAGGCAATTCTACTACCTTAAGGGGAGCTCTGACCTTGAAAACATATTTTATTCCTTGGAGAGAAGTCGATCTACAGTTTTGTCAGAAAGTCGACAGGAGGGCCACAAAGATGATCAGATGGCTGGAGCACCTCTCCTATGAAGACAAGCTGAGAGTTGGGCTTGCTCATCTTGGAGAAGAAAAGGCTCTGGGAGACGTTATAGCAGTTTTCCAGTACCTAAAGGGAACCTACAAGAAAGCTGGAGTGGGACTCACTACAACGGTGTGTAGTGATAGGAAGAGGGCTAATGACTTTAAACTGAAATAGGGTAGACTTAGGTTAGGTATTAGAAAGAAATTCTTCATTGTGGTGAGACATTGGAACATGTCACCCAGAGAAGTTGTGGATGCCTCATCCTTGGAAGTGTTCAAGGCCAGGTTGATGGGGCTTTGGGCCACCTGCTCTAGTGGAAGGTGTCCCTGCCCCTGTCAGGGAGGCTAGAACTAGATGCCCTTTAAGGTGCCTTCCAGCTCAAACCATTCTATGATAAGATTGTGTGATTTTGTCCTGAAAAGAGTCTGAGTGAACATGTACTCTAACAAGGCTATTACATTTCATAAGGTAGTAGTTTAATCAAATAGTGATGAAGTCAGATGAGAAAAGAAATCTGTAAACACAAGGACCAGATTGCTCATTTAACACAAAGGAATACTTCGATCACCAAGTCATAATCTAGCAGTGTGTATTAATTGTCTTACCTGACCACTGCTTATAAAAGCTCTTCCAATGATCAAGGCAAGCAGGCATCTTCTCCTCCTTTTCTAACTCTTCAAATAAGAAGAAATAACAAAGAGAAAGTCAAGCAGACTCTCATTTTGTGGCTGGCAAGGGAACAACAACAAGTTTCTAACACTTTTTTTCCCTAGGGAGGTTACGAGGAGCAGGTTCTTTCATTTCTTGCAGTTGCAAGCAAGAAATATCACAGGTGGCTGCTTTCTTGTACATATGCTGTAGGCTCTGCCTGTTTGTATTCGCTAGAATGAGTGACACACCTGAGCTTCCTCATGTGCATACCCAGGGAGTGAGTGCCATGAGCCTGAAGAAATCGTACACCTGGCTAGAAAAAAAAAGTACAATATCTACTGCGTTGAGATGAGATCCTATGGGGCTCTGTTTCAACATCTGGGTTTATATTTCTGTAACTGGTGTGATATTCCAGCTGACTTAAAAATCTAAATTTATTTTACTAGGCTATCAAGCTACCAGAACAGATGAATTGGAAACAATTTTCACTTGTTTAGCTAATTCAGAAAATATCATAAAGGGTAGTACTGTAGGATGAAAATTTATACACGCAGGAAAACTGAGAAAAACTCACCACTATTGGGATTCCAGGTGTCTCAAGGTAATTTGGAAAACACCCTGCAATGCTATTTTGAAGAGACATAAAGATTTCACTGGCGGCCATTTACACTTTTCACCTTAACACAAGACACTATAAAGAAACAGCAGATTGGCAGGCTCAAGTTAACTGGAAACAAAACTAAATCAGAAACTCAAACTATTTTTTTTTATTTAACCTTGGAAAAGGAAAACGCAAAGATGTGTTCTCCATACAGGCTCTGTAGCTTTGAATAAAGGATGAGACACAGCGTGCCTTTGCTTCATTTGATCTTTGCTTTGCAGTGAAGATTAGAATTTTAATATTGTAGTAGTCACCTGCTGGAGTGGAGGGGAAGAAACGTTCTTTAACACAGACTGACCTAATTCCTAGGACATGTTTGATAAAACATACTGAATGAACAATTTAGCTGCCTTGGAAAGACATGCATCAACACAAGGAAAAAGCTGTTGAAAATTCTGGGGTGAAAATTCTGGTAAGGTACTTCTGGTTTTCTGCAAGCAAGATGAAATCCCAAGGCTACAGGAGGAAGTCTCTTAGCCTGTCCTGCTGCAGACTTACTTGGAGGTTTCCAGTTCTGCCAGAGTGTTTAGGTGAGCTGCATTACCCTTTCAGATATAAGCCATATAGACTGCCTCATATCATTTCTATCCCATGCTGGGAACCTCTTGAGGACCAAGCCTGTACTGTAGTTGATTAAGAGTCCTGTTCTTTCAAAACTAGAAATAAAAGCTAGCTTCAGATGCAAGTAAATAGCCACATTATCCCAAGAGTCAGTTTGACAATATCAAAACAATTTTTTTGACTTTATATTATTTGCCCCTACCAGGCAAAACACAATTCTAATGTCAGCACTTGCTCGATATCTGAGACAATTCAGGATGAGAAAATCGGGCAGTACTATCTCAACAGGTTTAGATTTTACAAGCCATGTATTAGACCTCTTTACATAATTGAAGAACAAGAGTTGTGTCAGTGCTATTGCTGGCATAGCTATAAGGACACTCCTCTGGCCCATGAATCACAGGCAGGAATTATTCTCTACATCAGACCAAATCTGTATGGATGGATCAGAAAAAATCTGTCCAAATTACACCTAGGCAATTCTTTTGACCTACTTATTCCAGGCTCTGGTTATCCAATGAGACTACTCAAATGTCTGGCCAGCAGTTGGCAAACACAATACAGTTGCTATACTTAACTGAGATGCAGCCAGAGAACACTGGAAGTATATTCTTACATTCTGACAGAGTTCAGCCTTTCACCACCCTATCCTCAGCCTGTTCTCAAAGCATTGGTTTGTGTGCCCCAAAGTAGTAGGGAGCACAAGTTAATGAGAAACATTCTTTTCATACTGTGCTAAACAACATTAAAAAAGCATGTCTCAGGATGTAGTGGTCTTTTCTACATATCCAAATATCTGACCATGTTTGCACATCACCTGAATAGATGGTAGAGGTATGTATCTACTGTGTCCTATAGAGTCCTGTAGATTTCAGTAGCAGCTACAAGATGCAGGAAAAAAAGCAATTTGAGGAAAGGGTACGTTAGCTGTATTTAAAACCTCACATTACAAAATAGGATGTTTTGAGTGATTACAGAATGAATTACACAACTGCAAAACTGTGTAGACATTTTTCTAACACATGAAAATTACAATTATGTAGACTTTTTAGACGACAGCTGGGAACCCTGTAGCTAATTTTTTCTCCTGTGGCAATACAGACAACCTTGGCTCCTGTCAAAATGGTATTCTATTTCTATTAGTTTTCATATTTTGTTGTTCCATAGCCTTCTGATGAGTATGTTCTTCTGAGTAGCTACCATAGGAATAGATAACATACCACTATTTCTCGCATCTGGATAAAAGGTGGTATACCAGATTCCCTGAGCTAGGAAGGCAAAGCTAAAAGATCTTTGCCATGTAATTCTGCCCTCTTTAGAGACAACCTCCAACACCCTGTTCCCCTGTTTTCACACCCTAAATCATCTGACTTCTGAGCAGTTTGGTTCCTGGCAGCCACAGATACGTTGGTGGTACCTGCTGTGTCTGACGACTTCTTTCTGACTTTTTCAATAAATCAATATCAAACCTGAAAGCACAACAAAGTGTGCTCTCTTTGGGCGTCCTATCAGTCTGAACAGTACATTTGTGAAACAAGTAAAGCTCTTCAACGTTAGGTTTGGGATGATGACATACAGGATGTCATTAATCAATGAATTTTCCTGCAGGGACGTGATTTGTCAGAATGTCCATTTTCATGAAAATAGCTCCAGGGTTTAAAAATGAAACTAATTTCATTGTGAAAACAAGATTACTCCTGACATTTTGTCTCTCTTTCCAATAATGTAATATTCATATTTCAGATGTGCACCACTATTTTAATAGAATTGATGGAATTCTGCCGAGGAAGTGGGGGTAGAGGTATGCAGTTAAGCTATCCAAAGACCCATTTCTATATCTACAGTCCTGCAGTATGGATCAGTGAGGGCAAAATCTTTTATCATTAGTGCTTTTAAGAAGTCTTTGCCATCACACAAATAGTTTGCCAAAGACACGCTCCTTCTAGGAGATTCTCAGTTATGAGCATACTATGAAGAAAATCCTGAGCATTTAAGACAGCCTCACCAGGTCAACAGTTACTAATATTCAAATCTGCTTTCACAGAATCAGGAGGAAACACATGCAAACTGAGGGAAATTCCCTTCTGAAAGGAACAGAGGGCCCAATATGCAGGGTTGACCCTCATCTTAGGGAAGTCTGTAGTCTACCTGGAGCCCGGATCAAGGATATTGCTAGAGAGCTCCCCAGACTGGTGCACCCGACAGACTACTACCCGCTGCTGGTCTTCCAGACAGATGGGGAGGAAGTTGCTTCCCGTAGTCTGAGGGGAATGAAGAATGACTTCAAGGTCTTGGGAAGGATGGTGAAAGATTCAGGGGCTCAAGTGATCTTCTCTTCACTCCTTCCCTCTTCAAGTGACGATGTGGGGTGGAATGGGAAAATTCAGTCTCTAAATGGTTGGCTCCAAGACTGGTGCTACAGGCAGGGCTTTGGTTTTTTTGATAATGGCTGGTTTTATAAGACTCCAGTCCGGACAGTGTTATGCAGGAAAGGCTTATCTCGCAGAGGCAAAAGGATGCTGGGGCAGGAATTAGCTGGGCTCATTTGGAGAGCTTTAAACTAGCCTCGAAGGGGGATGGGGTTGTAGTTGGGCTTGCCCCAGAGGGGCAGCATTCTAAAACAGATGAGGACCGGGTGGCCTCCTGTGCCCCTAGGGAGAAATTGGTGTGCTCTGCTCGCTCCCTGAAATGCCTGTACACCAATGCGCGCAGCATGGGGAATAAGCAGGAGGAGTTAGAATCCTATGTTCGGTTGGGAGATTATGATCTGGTGGCAATTACAGAAACGTGGTGGGACAGTTCACATGACTGGAATGTGGTCATGGATGGCTATGCCCTTTTCAGGAAAGACAGGCCAGCCAGGCGTGGTGGTGGAGTTGCTCTCTATGTGAGAGAGCAACTGCAATGTACTAAATTCTGCCCAGGAGCGGATGAGGAACGAGTTGAGAGTATATGGGTCAGGATCAAGGGACAGGCTGGTAGGGGTGATACTGTTGTAGGTGTCTATTACAGGCCACCAGATCAGACTGAGGAAGTTGATGAGGCCTTCTATGCGCAGCTGAGAGTGGCCTCACAGTCACAGGCCCTGGTTGTTGTGGGTGATTTTAACTTCCCTGATGTTTGCTGGAAGGACCATTCAGCCAGCCAGCCACAGTCCAGGAGGTTCCTCCAGTGCATTGATGATAACTTCCTCATGCAGATGGTGGAGGAGCCGACCAGGAGAGGTGCACTGCTGGATCTCATCCTCACTAACAAAGAGGGTCTGGTTGAAGCAGTAAAGGTTGAGGGCTGCCTGGGTTGCAGTGACCACGAGATGGTGGAGTTCAGCATCTCGTGTGGCAGGAACAGAATAGCAAGTAGAATTGCAACCCTGGACTTTGGCAGGGCTAATTTCGGCCTTTTCAAGCAACTGCTGAGGGAAACCCCATGGGCAAGACTGCTTGAAGGAAAAGGGGCCCAAGAGAGCTGGATTGCATTCAGAGATTGCTTCTTCCATGCTCAGGATCAGAGCATCCCCACACGTAGGAAGTCGAGGAAGGGAGCCAGAAGGCCTGCGTGGTTGAATAGGGATCTGTTGGGTATGCTCAAGCAGAAGAGGCGAGTTTACAGGTCATGGAAGCAGGGACTGGCCACTTGGGAGGAATATAAGGCTGCTGTTAGAGGATGCAGGAAGGCAGCTAGGGTAGCCAAGGCCTCCTTAGAATTACAGCTGGCGAGAGGGGTCAAGGACAGCAAGAAGAACTTTTTCAAATACATAGCAGATAAAACTAATACCAGAGGCAATGTAGGCCCACTGATGAATGAGGTGGGTGCCCTGGTGGCAGAAGACACAGAGAAGGCAGAATTGCTGAATGCCGCCTTTGTCTCTGTCTACTCCGCTGGAGGATGTCCTGGGGAACCCTGTACCCCTCAGACCCCGGATGAAGCCAGGTTAATGGAGGAGTTTGCTTTAGTCGATGAGGACTGGGTTAGGGAACAATTAAGTAGTCTGGACGTCCATAAATCCATGGGTCCAGATGGGATGCATCCGCGGGTGCTGAGGGAGCTGGCTGAAGTCATTGCTAGACCACTATCCATCATTTTTGCCAAGTCTTGGGAAACGGGAGAGGTGCCCGAGGATTGGAGGAAAGCAAATGTCACTCCAGTCTTTAAAAAGGGCAAGAAGGAGGACCCGGGTAATTATAGACCGGTCAGCCTCACCTCTGTCCCTGGGAAAGTAATGGAACAGCTTATCCTTGGTGCCATCTCAAGGCACATCAGGGATAAGAGGGTCATTAGGGGCAGTCAGCATGGCTTTACCAAGGGTAAGTCATGCTTGACCAATCTCATAGCCTTTTATGAGAATGTAACAAGGTGGATGGATGATGGCAGAGCGGTGGATGTGGTCTACCTTGACTTCAGTAAAGCCTTTGACACAGTCCCTCACAGCATCCTCACAGCTAAATTGAGGAGGTGTGGTCTCGACAATAGAGTAGTGAGGTGGGTTGCAAACTGGCTTAAAGAGAGAAGCCAGAGAGTGGTGGTCAATGGTGCGGAGTCCAGTTGGAGGCCAGTATCTAGTGGAGTGCCTCAGGGGTCAGTACTGGGGCCAATATTATTCAATATATTCATTAATGATTTAGACGAGGGAATTGAGTGTACTATCAGCAAGTTTGCTGATGACACTAAGCTGGGAGGAGTGGCTGACACGCCAGAAGGCTGTGCCGCCATCCAGCGGGACCTGGACAGGCTGGAGAGTTGGGTGGGGGATAATCTGATGGAATTTAACAAGGGAAAGTGTAGAGTCCTGCATCTGGGCAGGAACAATCCCAAGTTCCAGTATAGGTTGGGGCATGACCTATTAGAGAGCAGTGTAGGGGAAAGGGACCTGGGGGTCCTGGTGGACAACAGGATGACCATGAGCCAGCACTGTGCCCTTGTGGCCAGGAAGGCTAATGGCATCCTTGGGTGTATTACAAGGGGGGTGGTCAGTAGATCGAGAGAGGTCCTCCTTCCCCTCTACTCCGCCCTGGTGAGACCCCATCTGGAATATTGTGTCCAGTTCTGGGCCCCTCAGTTCAAGAAGGACAGGGAACTGCTGGAGAGGGTCCAGCGTAGGGCAACAAAGATGATTAAGGGAGTGGAGCATCTCCCTTATGAAGAAAGGCTGAGGGAGCTGGGGCTCTTTAGTTTGGAGAAGAGGAGACTGAGGGGTGACCTTATTAATGTTTATAAATATATAAAGGGTGAGTGCCACGAGGATGGAGTCAGGCTCTTCTCAGTGGCAAACAATGATAGGACAAGGGGCAATGGGATCAAGCTGGAACACAAGAGGTTCCACTTAAATTTGAGAAAGAACTTCTTCTCAGTGAGGGTAACAGAGCACTGGAACAGGCTACCCAGGGAGGTTGTGGAGTCTCCTTCCCTGGAGACATTCAAAGCCCGCCTGGACACATTCCTGTGCGACCTCACCTAGGCGTTCCTGCTCCAGCAGGGGGATTGGACTAGATGATCTTTTGAGGTCCCTTCCAATCCCAAACATACTGTGATACTGTGTGATACTGTGATACTGTGAGGGAAAGGCATTAAGCAGCGGTTTGCGTTGTCTGGCAACCTCTATCTCAGACTCATTCCAGTGTGTACACGTATAGAGAGAAGGCATGAACTTCTTCATGGGCCCCAAATTTCCTTGCAAGTTGCCACTAAGACCTGTGCAACTGAAATGAAAATGAGGAACTCCTGCATCTTTATACAAAGGACTACTGTTTTTCCATAGGAAACTTTCTTAGCTTCTCTTTTTTATCCTCTGACTGAGAAGGGAGACAGCTTTTCCTTCTTGGCTGCCTGCAGTGTTAGTCTGAAGCACAAGAGAACAGCAGTGAGATCATGTCTACACAGAAACTTTTAATCAAACTAAAATTTGGTCAAAAACAATGCGTGTACTCTGCAACAGTCCTCCTATTTCAAAGCTGCATTTGAAAAATACTTTTTTTTATTTCTTCCATTCTGCAAAATCAACAGTTAAAAAATTGTGTGGGTTATGAGGTTAACTTACACCTTCAACAGACACTTTGAGTGCAACAGGCCAGCTTAGGAGAAAAAACACATATATTTATTTAGTGTGTGCATTTTTGAATTCCAAAAATCAGAGGTCATTAGGAAAATTTAAAATTTTGTTGTTTTGACTGTAGCATTTGAGACCTGGTCCTGGATACAAAAGGCAGAATTGTTTTCAGATCCTTTTTTGCTTTAACCCCACCATGAACATTGTTTTATTGCAGACGTTTGTTGATTTTGTTTCATCTCCTAACACATGTGATCTATAGAGATCTCTTTGCATGGCCTGGTGTGCTGATGGTGACCAGCCAGTACAGGCTTTCATCAAGATGCTCCCTCAAACCCCAGCTCAGCCAGACCCGTCCAGCTTTGTTTATCACTGGAAGTTTTCTGTGTCACTTTTGCTTCTTCTTTCACATTTGGTTAAATAATTTTTTTCTTTATATGTTAAAACTGTAGAAGAACAATTCCAATGTCGAGGGCCAGGCCCTGAGCTTGGGTCAGGTTCCTCTTAGTCATTACAATAGCAATTAAGCCCATGCTAAAAGGCTTTATTCAGAACAGATTAGGTCCAAATCTTGAGGACAATGGAATAACTGCCCTCTTGTGCTGGTGAAAAAAGAACAAAATTTGCTTTCAAGTCAAGTGGGAAAATTATCTCCAGTGAGTTTTTGCCTTGGTCCAGAGGTTTTGGTTCTTGAGGTCTCATGTGAGGGAGAACACTTTTGTTGTTTATTCCTTGCGAAAGGTCAAAAGTGTAATGAGTCCAGCCAGGCTGAAAAATAAAGCCTAATATGCAGCAACGACTGAAATATCAAACAGCTATAAACTGTAGGCATTATGAAGTGATAAATTCAGTGCTGCTTAAGGTCTTTTGTTATCTGTCACTTGCATGAGCATGTGAGTAATTTTGATTCTCTGTTCATTAATGCCATAGCACTCTCCTTGTCAGGCCCATATGAAATGAGTGCAAAGGAGGGATTTATTCTGAGCAATGACTTACCATATCATGTCACTTGGCTTTTTCTCCGCTGTGCTTGCAATACAATTTCTCAGGTAGCCAGAAAGAAAATAGTAGTGTTTCAGACATATGAGAGAAGATAAGGACTATGCTGTAATTAGGTGAGAAGCTTGTGAACTTAACTCATTCAGGAATGACTGACTATACTTTAGTCAATGCAGCTGCAACTCTTTAATTAGTTCTATAAAGCAAAGGATTTTCATAGCCCCAAGCCCTATCACAGCTGGCTCTGAGCTCATGCTTGGGAAACTTATCTTCCCCGCATGGACAAGGTCCATACAGAAGGTTGTTTCCTTGAAGTATCACTTATGAGGAGCCCTAGCTCTCTTCTACTAGCTCTTGGGAGATGCTTCCTTCTGAGTCGCTATCCAGTTTTTCAAGAGACTACTTGTGGCAACATCACCACAACCAGAACATCATCTCCCTACCTTCTGCCTGCCTGTCAATGTGGTGGAAATAATCTTCCCACACGACACTGCTGTCTACAAAAAAGAAAACTTCCTTTCCAGCCCCCAGAATATATCCTTCCCTTTACAGCATATCAGGGAGGGAAGATAAACGCAGTCCATTGAGACATATAGGGGAACACAGGTTGGAGGCACAGAGCTTATATCCTCCTTTCAACCACACACAGTATGCTGGGGGCTAATGGTTACCACAAGCTTGTCCATACAAATGCAATCTTTCCAACCAATTCCTGGAGAAGAAAGACCACAAAAGAAGCAAACATGTCTTTCCTCGACAGTCTAAAAACACCTTCTCATCTTATTACCAAGGATTCAGGGATCTTACTGTAACCAAAATGAAAAAGAATATTTCGTGCCTGAAAAACAGGTGCTTTTTTTTTTTTTCTCAGACTCTTTCCTGCTATATCTAGTGATAAGGTTCAGAAAACTACAGATAAACAGGAAACCTACTGCTTTCCTCCCCCTCACTCATAGATATGAAATAGGTGAGCTTTCTTCTGCCCTAATTTACCACATGCCACTGCCTACTCAAGTTCTGGATTTGTGGGTTCTGTTCTTATGTGTTATCCTCTCCTGCAAAAATCCTGAATGTTGCCAAGACGGGGGTCACAGAGGCACCCCAAAAGTCAATTTAGCAGGCAACAAGTTCCAAAATAGACTTTATTTTAGCCAGAAAAATATAGCAAATAAACTGGCTAGAATCAGGGCATGTACAAATTATTTAACACTCTGACAAAAATAGAACACAGATTTGGATACTAGTTGAGGAGATCACTGAGGTACAACCACTTAAGAATAATGAGGATCCACAGCATGCATGCATACACTCACAAGAAACAAAACTAGAGGTCTTTCACTGAAGGGTACTCAGAAGAAATAATCACTTGCCTGAGTTAGGCAAAGGGCTCACTCAAGGAGCAACCGCTCACCCGAAGAGGAGACGAGGCACATTCAATCCCCGTAAGTCTCCTTAGGGGGTGTCCAAATCTAAAGGGAGAGCTCCAGTTCACAGATCCACTGCTCTGACAAAACCACTCAAAGAGGGTCTTGGCAGGAACCCCATTTTATAGCTTGGTCAAATCTGGCTGTGGTCATTATGATATAGTCCAAAAGCTTCCCAGCTTCTCTGGGCACCCTGTTTGTTGAGGACTTCATCTGCTGACCGAGGGTCCCACCCCTCCTGCACCTCCAGCCATGTGATTTGTCACTCTATTAGGGCAATAACTACTCAACAATTTATCGTGGTGATTTATTTCTTTTAATCTTAGCTTCCTTGCCAATCAGAGTTTGCACTGTGTCTATTGGTCATTTTAAAAAATAAAGCTGCATTGTCACGATTCAGTTTTTACAGTACTTAGAAAGACGGTTCCTAGCAAACTTAGTGAAATCAGAGAGCTCTATGTGATACAAAAATAAAGCAACTTCTGAATACTGAATTCTGGCTAGATGAGAAAGCAAGTGTAATGAAAGTAAAACTGAAGGCTTTGTCACTTATATTAGGTACGATTATCTCACTAAATCTCTATTTTTTTTTTTTTATTTTATTTTTGGTCAAATTCAGAAAGAGCAGTAAAGCACTTATTGGATGTTTCAAACTACAATCATTATCATACAGGGCTCAAAAATACATCCAAGAGTAAAATGATTCTCTCCTCTCCTACAGCATATTAATTAAATTAATGCATTGAATGAATACATAGCAGATGCTTAAGCCATTTGTACAGTTTCAGGAGCAATACATTTTAGACAGACCATTTTAAAAAGAAATCCAACATTCCAAAATCCATCTTCTGTCAGTATATCATGTCCTCTGTGTTGCAGTATAGACTTCTCACTTTGAACTTGCACTAGCATCTGCAAATTTCTTCCAAATTCTAGCAGTGGATTTATTTGTTATTCTATTAATAATGATTGCTTAAAAGGTTACTTCGTAACAAAATGTGTTACATCATTTTTACCTGCCACTGGTGAAGATACCAGACAGGAGACTTGGCGCTTCATCAGGTGACAGGAATAAATGGTTAAGTTAAGCAGATGTAACTTGGAAGTCAGAAGAAGTATTTCTGTAGAGAAAACCTTTTTTTTTTTTTTTTTTTTTTATATGGGATTGCAATTATAATGGTAGTTGATTTTATATTTGCTTTTCTCTGTCAGGGCATAGGACTCAAAAACTGAAGGAGATTCAGATGAGTGATTGCTGTATTTTCTCATAATGTTGATAATGACACTGACAGGAGTTAAAAATCATTCACATAATGAAGAAATTGACCTTATACAAATTTATATCTTGCCTCCAAAGGAAGAATGCACTCAGCCTCCAAACAGATTTATATCTGTACATGACTGAATAATCTGCCCTGAAGAAAGGGCTTTGGAGACATGAAAAGAGTAAAGGGCTACTAAGACAATAAGGAATATAAAAGCAACTGAGAAGACAGCGAAACAACAACAGAGAAACAGAGCTTGGAAAAGTGGTAGAAATATTGATAAAGTGAGGAGAAAAATTGTGATGTGGCTTTGGGAATTAGGAGAGAGACACTGGGAAGTTAGCAGATATGAAAGCCAGGATTAAAATCAGGATATGGAAGGAAACAGAAAGTGGTGATGAAGTGCATGAAAAGGAAAACAGAAAAAGCGAGGAAATCATACCCAATATATAAGCTGTAAAGAATCATATCCTAGAGAGGTACTACTTATTCCAGAGCAAGTACTTCACCATTTTGTAGAATTATTTTACTTACTCATCAAAAGACCATGGGCTGCAGGTAGACGAATAAAAGGAGACTTTAAAAGCAATCTAATATTGAAGTTTGAAAATACATTACTGACTCACATAAAATGCACCTGAAACACAATGCATGCACAGTTCCTTGGAAACTTGAATCAGAGCAAATCTTTCTACTTGTTATTATATTATTATCTTTATTGCTATATAAAGATTATGTTAGATTGAAACCCAGAAACTCCATTGAGTATTTAGGTCTCATAGAGTTTCTCTCTGGAGCTGGTCTGTGTTTCATAAACCTCAGAATCATCACCCCTAAAAATGGTGTGAAGAGACAATTTTTTCTTATATTTCTTCCACTTTTCAAAGGAGAATTGGATGAGCCAGTTACGAATTTCTATACAGTCTGCTGTCCAACATTTTTTCCCCAAAATGAAGCTAAAAGCTATATTCATAAGCCTTCCAACAAACAGGTAGAAACTGGTCAGAAGTTTTCCTGTAGGACACTGGCTGAATTGCTTCAACTGGATTTATCTTTTCATTGATGTCCATCCATCCATTTGGTGATTTGTTCACTGATGATTCTTTCGTAACTGTTTATGTTTCCTTAACATTTATTTATTATGAAAGGAAAAGAAGCAGTCATTCCTTCCAAGTGCACTGTCTTGCCATGAGACTATAAAAAGTGTATGAGAAAATCCAAACCATATGTAGAGCTTTCATAAGTAACTCAAAAGAGATTCTATTAACCTCAAAAACTAGCAGTTGCCTAAAGAAGGTCATAAGCTAATTACTTACCTTATTGTGCACTGCAGAAATTACAAACACTACAGAAGAAAGGATACTAGATAATCACTTTAATATTCCATGATAAGATCACAAGAGGGTAATAAAGAACATTCAGCTGCTGTTAGTAAATGCAGGAATTTTATGGAGTCTTTTAAGGGAATGAAGAAAAAATTGCTCTTGATGACAAACACATAGATTATTTTAAGTAACCAAACTGCTACTGAATACGAAACCAAACAAACACACCAATACACACCAAACACACCAATAAAGCCCTTACATTTAGATTGTCCAGATCAGAAATGGTGGAAAAAATTTAGGGGTGGTGCCTCAAAATTTTGGGCACCAAAACTCAAACACCCTAAAACTTGTTCTTGCTTTAGATATGGGTGTCAATCCCACTTAAAATATAGGAAATAGAGCCTTAAAATTGTTCATCATCTTTGAAATATGTGGTCTATTTAAAATTAAATATGTGTCTAAATATGGTTTAAAGCATTTTCAGAAAAAAAAATATTTGTAATGGCATAGAAGGTGAGTTTCTGCACTGATGTGAAGAAAAACTACACAGGTAAATGGTTGTTCCTAAACTAATACCTATAGCTTCTGATCACAAGGAATTTTAATATGTTGGGTAGCTTAATTATAGTGAAATGGAGAAGACCCTTGTTTCTCTTTCACAGTAGGGCTGAGTGTTATCTCATAAAACTACAGCTGAAAAAAATGAAACAAAACAAAACAAAAAATTAACATTTATTATCTCCAAGATTCAGTTCACATTTGAGTCACTTACAGAGATTGTGATAGTGAGCAGTATGTGCGAGATGCAGAAAAGTGATCTGGATCCAGAATGAATCATTTTTTCACTTCCCAGTAGTAGACCAAACCCAGACCCAGACCCAGACCAAAGCACATTAGCTTCAGTTTCTTGAGGCTGTTGGCAATTGCACTAAGAATGTGTCTGACTGTAGATCCTTAAACCCATGGACCAGACATAAAGAAAATAACTTCTGCTTGTAAAGGAGAAAATGTCATGGTGAGGAAAACCTCTGAATACAAATGTGTGGCTGAGAAAACAGCATCTTATCTCCATTCCATAGAACTCTCTAACTGTTCCATACTTATTTATAAATTCCAGAAATAGGCAGTCCCAGTGCAAAGGCTGAATACTATCTGCTTATAGAAGAAAAGACACTTTTTCATTTCTAGGGCAGCAACCCAAATTCATCACAGGACCTCTAAAATTTTTACACTATTTGTTCTGCACAAAATTAGGAAAAAGTCTTGGGGGAAAAGTTTATACCTTGAGAAGCACTACTAAAGCTATTACTTCCATGATAATTTCAGATAGCCTAAGGAATACTTAAATCACATGAAGAATCACTACTTTACTTTTTTTTGTTGTGCTGTCTTTCAGTCGTTGATACATCAGCTCCAAGCTTAAGAGCTGAAAAAAAAAAAAAAAAGAAAAAACAAAACAAAACATACTTTTTAGAAATTACTAAAACTGTAGGATCAGAGATGTATTAAGAACAGCATATCTGGGACATAGAAGTATATAACTTTGTATGGTAATATTATGTATAATTATATGCTGTGCTAACAACCTTAAACGGTGTGAATTATCTTGTTACTATACAGAAAAAAATCATTTAATTAGCTTACAGATCACTCACTAATTTGGGCTGATTAAGCTGCTGAGTGCAAAGCAATTAGTAAAAACATTCCATAAACTACTTGTTTTCCACAGCCAACACAAAAATTGGTGTTAATCATTCTTTCAAATATAGCTGCATTTATGATACATAAATTCTAGTCTTTAACAGAATGTACTACATTATCATATATACTCATATCTTGCACACTAGAAGCCAAAAGACCTGTCTAGAGATTTATGATAGCTAATGTTCATATTTTCCTTCAATTATAATTCTGTAATTTATGACACCTGTCTTAATAGAGAAAACTTTAAGAGAGATCAAATACTTGCTTTATTTCAGAAGTAACCAACAGTTCCACTTTTATTCTTCATTAATTTCCTGTGCCTAATGCAAGAAATACCAGAGTAAGGTCCAGTGAAAACATCTGTGTATATTAAGGATTTGTTTCTTATGGGGGCTGTTCACCCCAAAACTATAGTTAAGACAAATTATTACACTAGAGGGAAAGTGGAATGGAAGAATTGTTTTAGCTGATTTTTAACCTAAGACTGATTTACAAATGCTAGTAACAAAGCAATCCTACACCATGCTAATTTAAAGTTTCATCAGCATTCAACCAAGAGCCATATTCTGTTTTTTAAGTTTGGCATTTAATGTTAGTTCATATAATCCAGAAGTTTTCAATGGCATGTTTTATTCAGAACTTAGCACTAACCAGTCTAACTAAATACTCTGCTGCTAGAATTTCTTGAGAAATATAGTCTCAATTCACATATCTCGTAAATGAGAATGTAGATTAATGGTAAACCAATGAGGTAAGCACTGAGGCTCTAGAGTAATGTAAAATGTGTGTAAATAACTGGATAGATACACATAAATAGTTGATATGAAGCTAAATGTTCGTTCTAAACCTGCTAGTTGAATCCCAGATTCCAACCTCTTTTAAGCCTTCCCTCCTGCAAAAAGTTGCAATTACAAAAAACTTTGCTCACTACATTTCATTCCAGACTTTCTTTGCAAGATGTGTGACAAATATATTTAATTTAATGAGATCAGATTATATAAATTGCTACAGTTCCTATCACTAACTTTAAAGAGAACAAGAGAATTTACACAAGTCAAGAATCCAGTATTTCCATTGAGCCGTAAGACTATCTCAAGTGCTTTATTTCACCATATCTCTGAAATGTGTCTTCAGGCATGTACAATATATATTCCCAAATTCTAAATTTTCTTGTCTTGTAAAGTAAATTTCAACACCTGTCTAAAATATTTCATTGAATAATACAAACAGGTAGCAAATTTTGGGATTGTCATTAAAGTCCTTATTCATATTTCTGAAAAATTTTGCATGTCAGAAGTAGAAAGTTAGTTTAAATAGGTACTCATATGTTCAAAATTATTATTCATTATTCAAGGAAAAAGGTAATTACGGACTGCTGCTCCAAGCAGAGATTCTGGGTCAGCACCTCTGGTGTTAGTCAATCATGTTGTTTAATTTTCATTGTGTTTACCTTTCTCTTAGTGCTGTCCGTTTGCTGAAACATTACAGCAAAGTATGATACTAAGAAAACATGAAGGTTTTATCTGTGTTATTTCCCTTTTTCTTTTGTATTCTTTAACTTTAGCTATAACATAGTTAAAGCGCGATTGTTTCCCCCAGTTTGACAGTTGATATCACCACTCAGTTGCAAAGCTTACTGAATCAATGTTCTGTCTCCAGGACAGCATCATTTAATCTCCCACAGATTAGTTTTTTCCCAGTCCTGCAAACTCAGAAGGTTGTTACAAGGTCTGTGAAAACAAAGCACCATTAAATAGAAGATGGAAGTTTACAGTTCTATAATGCCAGCGGGATGATTTAGCAACATCTAGTGACCTAAGCTTGGGAATGAAAAGGAAGCTCATTTGAAAGAGAGAGCAGAGCTATGTATACACAAACACACATTTACTTGGATGTCCGTTTTCTCCACTAACTTGCACCAGGGCACACTATAGAATTGCCCATTGTGGAGAAGATAAGTGCTTACTAAAAGTATTGCACATATCTTTTAAACCCCACATTTGCTGCATTAAACATATCTTCAACTTTACACACTGTCTCTGTTTTAGGAGGGAACTTACCTTTTAATTTATAGAACTCAGCCTGGTCTTGAATATTTCCAGGGATGGAGCATGTACCACCTCTCTGGGCTACCTGTTCTAGTATTTTACAACTTGCATTGTAAAAAATTTCTCCCTCATGTCATGTTTTGTTAATAGTAGACATTCTTAAAAGACAAGTCTGGATTTCTGATATTGTTTTCTACAATATTTGAGAATTTACCTAAAATGCTTTATATGGCAGGCAAGAAACACACACTTGTGTCATCCATGTTGTTCATCAATCCTAGTTTTGATCAGTGTAAGTCCATACTTGCTGGACTGACTGACTAATATACAGTTGTGTTTTCATGTATTTAGTGACACAATACCTAGTCATGCATGTGGAATAGAATACACTGGAAAACAGGGTGAAAGGTCTAAGGTAATTTGTTGAAGATATTGTGAGGTTTGTAGTTGCTTCCATTGCATTCATAATGATTTTTTATTAGTTTACCTTTTAAAAAAAGCAGTTCCATCCATAAAAATATAACAATTGCTTCCAAGCTGGTCATTATCTAAGAAAAAAAAAAATCTAGATCCAGAAAGCTCTGAAACTGTCTACTAATTTATTTATAGTAATGAAAGGCAAATAAATGTTAAGAATTAAGAAGAAAAGACCAGAAAACAAGAGAGTTATACAGTCCAGTTACATCTGCGTCTTAAATTCTGCATGCAAATTTGATTTAATGTCAAAAGGATACATTAGAAGCAAAAAGATACAAAAGGAATTAACCAGAATTATGGTTGTGGAAAAATTACCTCATGAAGTGAAATTAAATAGACGAAGACTTCTTATCCTGAAGAAGACATAGTTGAGTAAGATTATGACAGAGGTGTATGAATTCCTGAAGGAGAGAAGAAAGAATGATTAAAGTTATTTTTCAGAAAGTATATGGTTATTATGTGAAACTCACTGCTGCAAGCCTCTTCAAATATCAGAATATAAATAGGGTAATCATCAGTTAGACAAGTGAATGCTAGAAAAACACAGAAGTATTAAATTGATTGAATGCCACTATAACTCCCAGTTCAGGAAATGGTGAAATAGATATTGCTGGAAACTAGAATTTTGCTCTGGAAATACTGCATTGGCTCTTATTTTACCATTTTTTTCCTCTGTGATCAGTGAGAGGCAGAGAGTTCATGCACTAATGTTCCTGTGTGTTGACCTCGTCTAGTCTTTCTCAATTTGGCTACGGTAGTGACCCCACACACAGATTCTTCTGATAAATCTGCTCCTCACTTTGAGCAGAAAGTTAGATTGCAGTAGGAAAAATGTGATCTGACAAAGGCATCTAAAGAGGATGATAACTGAAAAAGATACCTGAAAATGTACGTCTCACAGCAAATTTGGTCGCATTTGAACCATTAGGAGATAGTTTTTTGGTGATTTTGTTTGTTTGTGTGTTTTGTTTTTGGTAGGATTTCAGGACAAAATAACAAACTTGCCTTTATTTGAAGAGTAATGTGAATTCAACATGCTCGGCTAGAATTAGAGAAATTATTGTTATTGTTGCTGAGTAACACTGTACAAAATCCTGACTGCTATGCCCTGCATTTACAATAAAAATACAGGATCATCTCACTCAGTGTGAGAACAAAACACAGAAACAGTCTTGAGTTCCAAATAAAGCAATATTGTCTATATTCCTGGTAACCAATTTCAAAAATGACTTAAAAATGAAATATTATTGTTTCATGGCTGGTTGCCCAAAATTCAAGAAAAATAAAAATTAAATTTGCAATTGAGGTACCTAATGTCTTCATAAGCAGTTAAACCTTTTATGGGGTCCAACTGGAACCTCAGGTGCTACTCACAACATTCACAAGGACGATAGGTACTACTGCAGTCGTGCAGAAGACGCACAGAAGTGGTGTCAGTACCTGTCTCATAAGGACAGGAAGTTATAAATTTGGCAGCAGAGGGAAGAGATTTCAGAACAAAACACTGAAATACAATCAAGGAAAAGTTTAAAAAAAAAAAAAAAAATCAGCTGCTGATTGCATACCTAAAATTACAGATGGGTTCTTACCTCATTCAGAAAAGCATCATATTAGTAAGGTCAGAGAGCTAGCCTACAAAAACATTTAGCTTGGAGACTGAAGGATTTTATTTTACCTCCTTGTAGAAACCAGCACTTAAAATAAGTTCCTTTCATGAAGAATCTTTCTCATCTTATTGTTATCCAAAAGTCTAGAGAGAAGAAAACATGAAGACTCTTCTAAGGTTTGTTTCACTCCATAGAGGAGTTTTTCAGTGACAAATGACCTGTCCAATGAGATTGGTATAGAGATTGTTTTTGCACTGATTACTTCAACCCTCTGAGAGTCTAAACTTCTTATTAACAAACTGACTTCATCCTAGAAATTAATAAGAGGTTGTAAAGTATTTAGATAATTACAGCTATTTGAGCTCTCTGACTCACAGGAACATCAGGTAACAAACTGTCACTTCTTAAATTATGCCATTACATAAGGGCAGATAGACTAGGTAATGGGCAATGTGCAGGAACTGTTGCACTTTCTTTTATTCTGATGTCGTTTGAGAATCACAATGAAATGCACAATTTTAGAGGCGTTACTTCTATGAAAACAGTAGGTACCATTGGAAGTGAAAATAAAATTTTAAAAGACTGGCCAGCAGAAACAAGGAAAACAAACACAAATTCACAAAGAATGGACACGAAGGAATTAAACTGTAAGGCAGGTCTGTCTGCCTTGTCTTTACCTATGAAAAACTCTAGTCTGTAGTTCTGTGGGGTTCCCCAGCTCTACCCTGCCCAGACTTCCTGAGTTGCCTCCGATTCATCTTGATCATCACTCCTTTGTGCAACATTACTTGAAATCAACTAGAAATCTACAGTCCCTAATTCTAAAACATCTAGGTATCTCTGCAAAGCTCCAGCTGCAATTCGGGGCCTTATAAAACGCTACTCTTTCCAGCAAAAAGAACATTTAGAAAAAGCTCAGAGCAGAGCAATGATATTTATTGTGATGATCACTAATATCCAGTAACTGCAGTGTTTTCCATCTCGTTTAATTCCTTTTTCAATATGTCTTTCCATTCAATATCCTCTTGTTTGAATTCAGAGGTAATATAACTGAATTAGCTTCAGCATCACAGAGGGAGCATGAACAAACTCAAATTAGAAAGAAAGGCAGTTACAGAAATAGATAAATCTCATAGACTTTGGCAATATCTGTGCCCGAGTGACAAAGCACTATTTAACAGTATATTTTAGAACTAAAGTTCTGGACTATTTTTACAGCAACTAGGATCTGGGTCCATAAATCTCATATTCTACTGTTTTCTACTGTTACTTCTTTATTTTTTTTCTTTTATTTATTTATTTTTTAATTGCTGCTAAAAATATAGCATTAAAAAGTCGTTTGAACATTAGAGAAGCAAATGACTGAATGCTTTAACAACATGCTGATTATTACTGTGCTGCATTTGGGAGCTGTCAATAAGAGACTGATATCTTTTGAAAGTTGTCTCATTTTATTACAGCTTTAGGCTTCACGGATTTTTGAGGATTGTGCTTGTCAAGCACTTGCCACCCGTGAAGCATTGTGCACTGAAAACAGATTATAATTAGTTGGGTATCAGAGGTGAGTTTTTCAGTAGACTTTTAAACAGGCATATTGATCCCACTTCTTATGTCAAAGATGAAGAAGTATAATTTCTAGAGACCTTGACTTTTGAGATGTTTTGAGCACATAAGGATAACAAAAAAATCCTTATTGAAATTCACACGAAGGAGAGGAGTCATGGTGTCACTGGTGCAGCAGTCTCTGCCTTTACAAATGTTGCTGTTTAAGAGGGAAAGAGAAGGAAGAAGCATTGTTGATTACTTAAGGCTGGTTTTGGATGATACTCTTAAAGTCATGTTAGTAAGTCCCTGAATTCTTCAGCAGTGTGATTTCTAAAGGCACTTGGCCAAGAAAATTGCCTTGATTACTATGCTCTCCTCATTCTGAAAATCCTCCCAAGAGCTTAGTGAATGTTTTGATGAATTACTTTAGTCTTCTCCTTGAAGCTTTTGCAGTCCCCCTCACCCCAGTCATTGAGTTGTGCAGGTGCAGCAGCTACCCCGTGCGACCTGACTCCTGTCACATCTGCAAATGGCTGTTGGCAGACAGAGGAGAAGATCCTCAACCAATGGGGACCAGCAGGACTATATTTGACCACGGATCAGATTCAACTAGGCTATAAATGTAGCACTGCTAGAGATCCCATTTGAGTTGATCCTCCTTGGAGTGGTGGGTTTGCAGTCCAGGACTCTCCCCGTGGGTTGGGAAAACCACCCAAGGAAACTCCTTGAGGCTGAAAGCCCTTGCCTTACTGATGAGTGAGTGTACAATCTGGGTTAATCTTGAGATTCCTTATCTTGTTAAGATAGGTGGTTGCATGTATTAACCATCTAAAAGCTTAGGAGCTCCTTAGAGACTCATATAGTAACATATTCCATTTGACATATTGAATCTGTAATTAGTTAATGTTAATGGAAATAAAATGTGGTTTACAAATAAATATTGTTTGAAGGCATTACATGACTTAATTCCATCTATTAGCATTCCGTGACAACCACCCACTCTAAAGGTGCTGATACTATGCATAATTTGGTGGCCTAACTGATTAGTTTCTGTGCTGTACTTCTCTGCCTAAATTCTTCATAGTCTCTCAGGCATTTATAATTGGGGATTTCACAATTTATTAAAAAAAAATGCTGTGACAGTTTAGATCCTACCATTTGGGATAAATATCTTAGTGATGTCATCCAGGCAAGTGAGACAGGATGTTAAGGGCAAAGCCCAGCTGAAAAACCCATGGACTCCATGGGTACTGACATCCAGTAGATAAAACATGTATCAGTTCTCCTGTCCTAACTTGCCTAGGTCAGAGGCTGTCCAACCCAACCACTGGAATAGAATGATCTTCAGTATTTCATAATATCCTGGCTTTCTAGATGTGGTTTGGTTTCCAAGATAGCAATCCAAGTTCTTAAGACTTCCTATGATGTGAAAAGTAAAATTATATGACAAGAAAGCAGTCATAAGGCTGAAGGGACTTTCAGCAACTTACTAACGTCAGATTCATTAAGGGTTTTGGCTGGTAACCTTAATTCTCAGCATTTTCTATTATTTAGACTTTTTGGTAGGTGAGCACATAAATGATGATATCAAGTTGGAACAAGTAAGTCATTTCCTGCACTGTATTCAACTTGACTCAGGATTTTACATTTGCTAAACATCTGCTGATAATCTTGAGGAAATCTGGTGTGTCTTGCAATTTACCCAAGAAGTGTTAGGACTGATATTCTTTTTTCGATTTTTTTGTTTCATCTGAACATGTGAAATAAGCTGTAAAGGATGTAGTCGAATTGCCTTGAAGTGCTTCAGGACCATACTGGGTTTATGGATTATAGTTGTGAAGATGTAAAGAATGTGAGCTGATCAAGTTTTCTGAACATACTGACACTTTGGAATCCTCTTAGGACTATATTGTCTGAGGCTAAGAATGAGCAGTAGCTGTTCAAATGGATAGCTTGATGGTAAGCTGAAATGAAAATAGAAAGTTCATTAGTGTAATCTGTTTTGTTTTTCCTCAAATATGACCAGACAAAGATTTAGACATCTAGGATGCAGGTATTTTTTTTTTCTTGCAAAAATAAAAGCAAGAAGAATTTAATGGCCAAGATGACAGTTTAAGTGGAACAAATGGAAGGTGGTCAGTGGTTACTGCATTTTCTGATCTTTGGACCAGAGACTGACATTTCACAATAAACAGTAAAGGTTTTCACAGATCTATAGGTACAGCCCTAATGCATAGTAACTTATCTGCATGTTAATTTGGATTAGAGAGTAATTCAAATAGGTGGGGTTTGTTCAGGGTTTGGTTTGGCTTGTTTTTTTTTTTTTTTTTTGAAAGTGTTTTTTCAAGACCTTGGCAGAGCAAACAAGACCAACTGGGTTGCTATCACTTTCTATGGGATTTGTTCTCTACAAGGAACTCGAGAATGATTTATCATTTCAAACCCTCACTTTGACTTCTTTTAGTGTTCAAATTTCACACAAAAATAAGAGATCCAAAAATTTGCTTTTCAGACTAAATTCTGAATTCATCTAAATCTATGGCACCATAGAACGTTCTGCATAAGCCTCTACATTCTGCTTCAGCACATTAAATATGGATATTCTGAGAATCTAGAAGTTTAGAACAGCTCTTGTCCAGCACTTCAATTTACCAGTGTCATTATGTGTGTGCTCCAGATGTAGAAATGATGGCAACCTCTGTAGCCTGTGCTTTTCACCATATATTATCTTTTCGTGTGTTGGTATTTGTTTAGTTATTGACAGTTTGCTTACATTTGAACATTTGTTTATTGCAATTTTTAAATACAACATAGGAAAGAATGTTTTATATGTGTGCATAGGAGATGAAATAATTATTTTGGATGCATGATACTTAGTTTAAAAAAGACATATCCAAAAAGATTTTAATATATGGGTTCATAACCAAATGCAGGATAAACCCTTATTCTGATCCCAAACAGGCCTAATCTGTTGACAAGCTCAGAGTTAATACTTGGTATTTTACATAAATTAGTGATTAGGCAATAAGAGTATTTATGAACCACTCATTGTTTCAGTATTATTCCATTCTTCATCATATGTGTTGTAGTGGTTTTAAATTTTTAAAACCACATTGAGATAGATGAATAGATAGATTCCTATTGAAATGTAAATCTGAAATTTAAATAAGCTCATAAAGACTCTAAAGACAATCTATTTTAGGAATAAATTTAATACATAAGTCAAGAAACACCAAATGTAATTACTATTTGTGAAATGGTTGGGCAAACATAACATAAATCAAAAGCTAACCAACCATAGCTGTTATCATTATCTCAAAGTGAATTGCAATCATTTGGAGATTGGATGTTTTTATGATTAATATAATTTGTACTGCCTGTTTTTCCTAAGTACTTTCTCTGAAAAAAATGACCACAGCAATGACCTCTCCTAGCAATTTGATGAGCAAGAAGAGGTTCTCATGCAAATTGCTACCACATGTAGAAAATTATGATGTCTCCTGTCTTGAGGCATATGGTTGTCTGACTATTTGAAATAATAATAAGGGTTGTCTTCTGCTTCTTACACAGTATAAGCAGTTCCTTGATTGCTCTATAAATGCTAGCTAATTAAATGCCAGACTCTCTTCTGAGTGAGTACTACTGATGTGCAGTATGTTACAGATGCTTGTCTGTAGCAAATCTGCTCAGAAAACAGTGTAGTGATGCAAACCAAATCTCACTTCTGATGTGCACAGAAAAAATATCGAGTACATCCTCATTAGGGTACGCCCTTCAGATAGCGTAGCTGATGTATCATTCAGGACTTACCGAACCTCAGAAAAATAAATATAATATCCCAATAAAGAACAGATTGTTTTAGTTAATCTGGTGAATATAGGTTATCTCTTCTTACCTACAGACGATAATTATGCAAACAAATGAAAAAAATCTTCTCCATTCTGTTAGAAGCACAGTGATTTTGAAAATAACAGTGAAAGAAACTGTAAGAACCAGAGTTTTTCAGGTGAAGAACGTGGTTGGTTCAGGAGAATCTAAGAGCATTTTCCTATGCATCAGTATTTCCTGCTGTTTCAAAGAGGAAAGACCTATATAGAGCATACTGTAATGTTAATCGTTGACTTTATGATGTTTGGAGAGGAAACTAAAATATCTCTTTGACATCATATTTGGGGAGCACTGCCCCGCTGAAATATGTATTAATACCTAGATGAACTTCCCAGCTCAACATTTGAAGGAAAAGAAAGTTCTGCACAAATGTAAGAGAGGCAGATTAAAACAGAAACCATGACAGTACCACCAAAAGCAAATTCAGTATTTTGAGAATCACTTCACTCCTTTGTATGCCACAGTAGTGCAGCCATGCAGAATGGAAATGCAAGGGGTCCATTCCAAACAGAGATAACAGTTTAAGTTGCAGTCTGTCCAAAAGTGATCATACTTTTACACTGAAATGTCTGACTTTTGGGGATTTAATTGAAATACCAATAATATTCATGTTATGGGAATTTTTGAGTGAATTCATGTAGCCAGTAAAGCTGAAATAAAATTAAACATTAATTCCAACTGAACCACTAGGCTGCTTAACCTGAGATGAAACTTTCATAAACTTAAAGAAATTAATTATTTTAACACATTGGTTACAAATTTGGGGCTAATTATTCCAATTGGTGTAAATTTTCCATTGACTGTTGTTGAATAAAAGAGACAGCGCCAGAGAAAGGATAAGACTGAAGCTTTTTATGGAGTACAGAGTTGACTATTTTGGAAGCAGCAAGCTGTTAATTTGGCGTAGTTACATGTGGAACTGCACCTCATGAGAATATGCAATGTTCACATATCAGTGGCACAAAATTTTTTTATACTAAGACTTAAGTATTTTTATTAAAACTAATTTTTAATTCAGTCTTACTTTAAACCACTGCTTTCCTTTTTGTTTTTTCTTTTGCTCTTGACAATGATTTTATGAAAGTAACTGTACACACCACTAAAATTAACAGAAAGGTCAACACACTATTCATAAATTATTGCAGACTAATAATTGCATCATTACACATACATTAAGAATTCCACCACAGAATCAGTTTATCCCATAAGAGAATGGAGTAAGATTCTTGTCTTTTTTTTTTAATGTTGGGACTAATAACTCCAAAGCCATTAGTATCTATAAAATATTAACGGTCAAATTCTCCACTGTTTTATATCACCATTTGGCAAATTATTTAATACCATAAAAATTGTTACCTTTGTCCAAAACTTAATTGAAAGAAATGAAGTCGCCTAAAAAATAAAAAGAATTCCTGGAATATACTTTTTTAAAGGAAAAAAAACCCAATCTGAATGACTCTCCAGTGTCTAAGTTTATGAAAGAAAAGTTGATAAATGAGTTGAGAGGAGACTATGTTCTCAAATTATAGTTTATAGCTGAGCTTGAATCTCCTAAGCTAAAACACTTCGAATGGAAAAGGTGATAGAGCAATCAGTGCACGGGACAAGATGGTTCCATTGTAACAAAGCACATTTCAAGTACATAGAAAGTAACAAGCTGGATTCCTCTGGGAAAAGTATCCCAGAGAGTAAATCCAAGATTTGTAAGTCAAACAATGCAGTAATGGAACATGAAACTTCAATCTATGTCATTAAATCAGTTTAGCAAATTAGATCCTTGGAGTGCTTTCAGATTTTCAGCTCTTTTCTAAAGAGAAAAACTATGCGGAACCAAGATGCATGAAAGGGAAGGCTTAAACAGTTAAGTTGAACTTGGTAATCTAACACAAAACAAAACAAAACAAAAACCAACCAACCAACCAACAACAACAACAACAACAACAACAAACAAAACAACCAAACAAACAAAAAAACCCAGAAAAAATACAGCTCAACAAGTGCAACCTCCACTTATGTAGTACGTGTTTTCTTAGGGCATAATCTAGGAGCTTGTTGTGGTTTAACCCCAGCCTGCAATCAGGACCATGGTAGCTTCTCATTCACCCACCTATCCCCAAAGTTGGATAAAGGACAGAATCCAAACAGGAGAAACTTGTCGGTTAAGAGCAGTTTAACAAGACAACAAAAATAATAATATGCTATTAATATACATAAATATAAAATAAATCATTTTTAAATGCAATTACCAGGAATTCCAATCACATCATACAGTTAGTCCTGGAGAGGAGAGCACCCTGATCTCAAACAAACAATCTCAGCAGCAGAACACAAAATCAAAAGGCAGAAAGGCCAAAGAACAACTGCAAAATAGCAGAATGGCAAAAGGCTGAACTGACACCGAACTCCAAACAGAAGGGAATGGAACTAAACTCTTAAAACAGTACTCAGAAACTCACTGGCTGAAGGAGCCAAGGTCCAGCTATGTATGGAGGCTGATGTTAGTAGTAGGGGATATTTAGTTTCCCAGACTGGATGTCAGTCTAGGTACTGTTTTGTCTGTGCCACTCTCCCAGCTGCTATGCACCTGCATAGCCGAAGAAGTCCTTGGTCTCCTTGGCAACAGCCAAAATAGCAATGATTTCTTAGATTTTTTTTTTCATGTCAACTCCAAAACACAGCTACTGAGAGAAAACATTAACTCTATCCCAGGGAAAAAGCAGCAGCATCACATTATTCTCACACTAGATCCAAAACAAAAGACGATGTTAGCTACTGAACATAAAAACCTAACTAATATGAAGAAAATTAACTGAATTTTAGCTAAACCAGCACAGGGCTAAGTGTGACAGAAGGGTAATATGTTGAGGGGGAAAAAAAAAAAAAAAGCATATGTGATAAGCATGGCAGATACTATGTACAAAGAGCTTGCTTCAAGGCCTCATGTTGTCTTGCTGAAAACGTCTGTTTAGTTGAACCTATATAATGTGGCATCTGTTCACAACAAGCATTTTTGTTCCTCTCTGTGTACATATAGCTGGGTATTGAAATTGGGCACTTTGTCTGCTGGATTTATGGTGCTATAAGATTGTGACAGCCTTGAATTACCCCTCCTCCCCCATCCTTAGCAAAACAAAGGTCCTTGTTATGCCTTAAACATCCAGTTTTTGCTACTTTTGACAGAAAATATAGATGGCTGTGGAGGCAAACATCTTGCCTTTTTGTTCCCAAGGTTCTGTGAAATGAAGCACAAATTTTTGAGACAGAGACAATTAACAGTGCTGCAAGAGATAATTGACAGTGTTCCTGTCAAGGCCTCATCGACTGATTGGGATGATAGAGATGAACCACCTGGTAAACAACTGAGCGCAAGAAGAAATCATGAACCAACAGCTACCCCTGACAGACAAGACAACTCACTTCTGGTCAGTACTGTGAACTTTACCCTAGTTTGATGACCTCACACCCATTTCCAGAAAAGTCTTCTTAATTAGCATGAAGAGTGAGCAGAGGGAGGAGACGAACTGCCCTCTCCTGTCTCACATGTAAATGAACTCAGTTATAAAACGACTTTATGTGTGACATGAGGTGGTGGCATGTGCATGCTATGCAGCGTGACCGAAGTCTTCAATGCATCCACCCCATTCCAGAGGATGTCATGGAATCGATCGACCTATGCAGTGATATTTTTCTCTCTCTGATATCATAATGTAACATATCTACCTCATTTTTCTTCTCTTCCTCCTTCTTTTTGAACATATAAAAGTCATATTACTGTAAGTTCTGCTGCTAAAGTTTAGTTAAGTTTTGCGTTATAATTACCAACTGTTGCCAAACCACTGTTTTTAGTTGGGTCTTTGTTGTCAAAGTATTGCTGAGTTTTATGATACAGTTGCAGACTTTTACCAAGTCACTAAGTGCTGTAATTTGTAATTCCACTGGGTGTTTTTAGTAAATTCATGATTGAATTTGACCTCTTGAGTGACTGTCTGTCATCCCTTTGTGTTACCGTGCAGAGTGCACAGAGTTAACTCATACCTGATTTCACCAGGTGGGACAGGACAAAGATGACCAGCATTTAAGACCAGTTTGAGAACGAGAATTACAATGTTGAATTAACAGAAAGAAAACAACAACAAAATATCACATTTTTCTTTCAAGTATGATATCTTTGTTAGGTTTACAGGGATGAAACATGAATTTGTTTCACAGTTTGCATGCAAAATTATTTTGGATTCCCTGGTTTATAAGTTGCAGCTGCAACACGAAATACTTGGCATGTCACATCTGGGGGATTTTCTGTGTAAAATTCTTATGGAATGGTAGTGACTTGCTTTTGGAACTAAACTTGAATTTTTAGTTATCATTTTGAAAGTACTTGGAGAACTTATTGTCCTATCAAGTTATGAGTTAAGTTAACATCACCAGCCAAAAGGGAAGAGATAGCTTTTTAAAGTAATTTTAAAGGGTAGAATCAACAACAGCAGTACAGAATTTACTGCTACATCTCTTCCATCCCATTACAGCAGCTAGATGTCATATTACTAGATCCTATTTCTGACGCTTGCTGTTGTGGGAAGTTCATTGGTCAGAACACTATCAAGACCAGGCAATTCCCTTGCGTGCTGGTTTAACCAAAAATGAGTTAATTTTCCTTTGTGCAGTCAGAAACCTTTATTTTTCATAGCTACCATTGTCATTGTTGGAATTTGAGACAGAGTTACTGTTTTTCATTGCTGTTGTCTGGGAACCAAGGGCTTTTTTGAGCTCTCTGCCCACAGGTGTGAGGCAGCAAGGAAGTGGGGCATGGGTGGGGCAGAGCTTGACTGACATCCAGACTGAACAATAAGAACATTCCATGTCATTAGAATCACACTTCATGCTTAAGGAGAGTCAGGATCTTGTAGCTAGCAACGTAGTGGGACAGAGTTGGGACATACAGCGACGGAGACCTGTTCTGGTTCTGCTCTGTTTCGACTGAGTTCTATTCAGGAGTTTCTTTAGTTTGGCCTTTTGCCATTCTGCTGTTTTTCAGAGGCCCCTGGGCCTTTCTGTATTTTTCTCTCTTCACTCACTGGAATTGGCTGTTTGGGACCAGGGTGCTGCTTTCTGGGAGTGGCTGCTCAGCATGGACGGAGTTCGCTAGGAATTGCATTCAGTATCTTTTATTTTATATTGTATTTCAAATTATATATATAGTAGAACTAGCATATAAGTATTATATTGTTATACTATTAAACTGTGTTTATCTCAATCCAAAAGTTTCTCCCTTCTCTTTCAATTCTCTCCCCTATTTGGGAGTGGGAGGTGGAGGGAATGAGTGAGCGGCTATCATGGTTATATTGCTAGCTCAAATTAAACCACGGCACCTTGCTACTGCCTGAAACGTGAACTCAGGTACTTATCAGAGAGTATGCCCACTTAAGTGATGTATAAACTAAGTGCAGATGAAACACCATTCAGCTCTTTGAGATGTCACATGTTTAGCATGCATTTTTTTGTGAGTTACTTGTATGCCATAATGATTCTCAGAGAGGAAAAGAACCTGCACCAGCTTCCATCACTTCCTGTGCTTCCAATTAAAATGGCAGCAACAGTCAAGAAAACGACTGGAAGTCCACCTTTGTGGAAATAGATATCGTAAACATAATAAATGCTACTGTTTTACCCTTGGCTAAGCACAGGTGTCCATACGTGCTCACATATTAAATAGGATCTTTGTGCTGGATGCTCTAAAACCAACAAATCCAGTTTGGTGAGAAGATATAAAGAGGAAAAATTTGGTATAAAAAAATAATGATGACATCCCCCAAAGGCAACAAAGAAAACCTTGTGGCTGGTGTCTACCACAGGCTGCCAAAAATCAGGGGGAGACTATTGATGAAGCCTTCTTACTCCAGCTACAGGAGGCGTCATGCTCACAGACTCTTGTCCTGCTGGGGGATTTCAATCACTCCAACATCTGCTGTGAAAGTAGCACAATGAACGAGGGCACTCCAAGAGATTCCTGGAGTGCAGTGAGGATAAATTCCTAAGCCAAATACCAGGCAGCTCAACAAGGGGGATGTGATCCTGGAGCTGATGTCACCAATGGAGATGATCTAGGAAGTGACGTCAAGATTTGAGGCAGCCTGGGCTGCAGTGCTCACATGCTCGTGGAGTTCACAGTCCTGAGCGATGTGGGACAGGCAAAGAGTAAAGGCAGGATCCTGAATTTTAGGAAAGCCAATTTCCAGCTCTTCAAGGATCAGTCAAGAGGGCCCCCTGGGAAACTGCCCTCAGGTACAAGGGAGCAGAACAGAACTGGCAGATCTTTAAGGATGCTTTTCATTGAGTACAAGAGCTCACAGTCCTCAGGCGTAAGAGGTTGGGTAAGGAGGGAGAGGGGCCAGCACAGCTGAGTTGAGACGTGCTGGTCAAACCAAAGGGCAAGAAGGAAATTCTCAGCTGGTGGAAGCAGGGAAAGGCATCCTGGGAAGAGCATGGGGACACTGCCCAGTTTTGCAGAGATGTGGTCAGGAAGGCCAAGGCATAGCTGGAGGTGAACGCAGAAAGGGACCCAATGAACAAGAAGAGCTTTTATAGGTGTGTCAATTGGAAAAGGAAGGTCAAAGGAAGCATGGCTCCCCAATGAGCAAGACTGGTAAACTGGTAAGAAGAGATGCGGAGAAGGCTTCTATGACAGAGTAATGACATCAGTGGACAAAGGAAGGGCTACGAATGTCGTCTCTCTGGACTTCTGTGAAGCCTTTGAAACAATCCCTCACAACATCCTTCTCTCTAAATTGGAGAGCTATGGATTTGATGGGTGGACTGTTTGGTGAATGAGGAACTGCTGGATGGTTGCAGCCAGAGAGTGGTGGTCAGTGGCTCGATGCCTGGACGGACACCGGTAGCAAGTGATGTCCCTCAGGGGTCTGTACTGGGACCAGTACTGTTCAATATCTTAATCAATGACACAGACAGTGGGATTGAGTGTACCCTCAGGAAGTTTGTAGGTAACATGAAGCTGAGTGGTGCAGTTGAAATGCCTGAGGGATGGGATGTCATGCAGAAGGGCCTGGAGAAGCTCAAGAAGCGGGTCCGTTTGAACCTCATGAGCTTCAACAAGGCTGAGTGTAAGGTCCTGCACCCGGATTGGGGCAACGCCTGGTGTCAATTCAGGCTGGGGGATGAAGGGATTGAGAGCAGCCCTGCTGAGAAAGGCTTGGGGATACTGGGGGATGAAAGATTGGACATGAGCCGGCAATGTGTGCTTGCAGCCCACAAGGCAAATCGTATCTTGGGCTGCATCAAAAGGATTGTGGCCAGCAGATGAAGGCCTCTCTACTCTGCTCTGGTGAGACCCCACCTGGAGTCCTCTGTCCAGCTCTGGAGCCCTCAGTACAGGAAAGACACAGACCTGTTGGAGAGGATCCAGAGGAGGCCACCAAGATGACTGAAGGGCTGGAACACCTCTCCTATGAGGACAGGCTGAGAGAGTTGAGCTTGTTTAGCCTGGAGAAAAGAAAGCTCTGGTGAGACTTCATTGCAGCCTTCCAGTACTTAAACGGGACTTACAAGAAAGATGGGAACAGACTTTTTCTTTTTAACAAGGCATGATACAGCAGGACGAGAGGTAACGGTTTTAAACTAGAAGAGGGGAGGTTCAGGTTAAACACGAGGAAGAAATTTTTTGCAATTAGGGTAGTAAAAAACCACTGGAACAGGCTGCCCAGAGAGGTGGTAGATGCCCCAGCCCTGGAAGCATTCAAGGCCAGGGTGGACAGGCCTTTGAGCAACCTAATCTAGTTGAAGATGTCCCTGCTTATTGCAGGGTGGTTGGACTAGATGACCTTTGAAGGTCCCTTCCAACCCAAACTCTTCTATGATTCTATGATTCTTCGAAATATACACCCAAATCAGCAAATTCCAGGAAAATGTGGACATCCTATGTCCTTTCATTGTGAAAGTTCCAGGTGTCAGACCTGTTTCTGGCCACAGGGGAATGGACTGTGAGGTTACAGGACCTCAAAAGTAGGACCTAGACTCTCCTCTTTTTAAGCTTAAGTATCACAACTATACTGGCATAGGCCCAACAACAGGCTAGTGTTCAACAGCTGGTTTTCATAGGTAGAAATGTGGTATTGAAAGAAGTCTTTGGAGCTCTGTGGAAACGGATGGAATTCAGTACTTGTTAGCTAACACTTAGAAGTTTTTGCATAATTTTCTAGAAAAGAAATCATTTTCTGCAAAATCTCAGAGATGTATACAAAACCTGATGTGTTTAGAAGATGAATTGATTACTTACAGTTGAGCTGAATCTTTACTTCTCAGTAGCACTTCAAAATGCTATACTGCTCAGTCACTAAAAGCCACTTCCTTCTTGGGTTATTCATTTTAAATATGATCATAAACCTAGTGGGAGTGACAGTTACTTTTCACTGTATCAGCTATATTAAAAGTATTGGCTGGAATATAAATAAATCATTGATTAAAACCAAAACAAACAAGTCCACACCCAAACAACTGTGTTTGATGGAGGCTGACTTTTCCTGAGCAGTAGCTAAGACAGCTGAATAGAATTAGGAACCAGGTGGGTCACTGTTCACGACAGAAAGGTGGAAACATCTTTCTTTTTGAAGTTTTTTTTTTTTTAAGCATCTTGATCCAGATTTTATTACCAATTCACACGAAGATTTAGGAAGTGGTAAAGGTTATATGCTGGTTTTAAAGGGGAAATTTTTCTCTTTCCCTGATGGACTCCCTATTTCCCTTACCTCTAACCTTTCTTCAAAGTCCTCATTGAGCAATTTCACAGTCACCACAATTAAGGGCTATCATTAAGTGACTTAGAAAGGGATTGTATTTCAGCTAAAAAAGATGATGAAGTTAGTAAAGGCCCTTTCTGATTTGGTTTTGTGTCGATTAGGTTTTTAATGGGGCACTGCATTTGAAAAGTGACAGGACTTGACTGTA
Source organism: Patagioenas fasciata (assembly GCF_037038585.1). Lineage (NCBI taxonomy): Eukaryota > Metazoa > Chordata > Aves > Columbiformes > Columbidae > Patagioenas > Patagioenas fasciata. The sequence goes on from NC_092560.1 coordinate 36,538,001, forward strand.
GCAGGTGAAAAGGTTCTTTGCTGAGGCTTCTGGACAGAACCAGGATTTTCTGACTTCTTCTGACTTGTAGGTTCTTATATTAATGCTCAGGTAACTCCACGGCAAAGACTGTCCTAAATTCATAAGCAACACAAAGCACAGTCCTGACACTGCTTACAGGCTAATGATATTACCTGCTATTTGGAAACCACATGCAGAAAGCAGAAGGTTGCTAACCACTGTTATGTTACAAAAATTAAGATAATTGCATGCATGAGTTAATCTAATTTAAAAAAATCCCATATGAGTTGACCTCCAAGGACAATCTTAGAATTACAGCTGGTGAGAGGGGTCAAGGACAGCAAGAAGAACTTTTTCAAATACATAGCAGATAAAACTAATACCAGAGGCAATGTAGGCCCACTGATGAATGAGGTGGGTGCCCTGGTGGCAGAAGACACAGAGAAGGCAGAATTCTCAGTGAGGGTAACAGAGCACTGGAACAGGCTGCCCAGGGAGGTTGTGGAGTCTCCTTCCCTGGAGACATTCAAAGCCCGCCTGGACACATTCCTGTGCGACCTCACCTAGGCATTCCTGCTCCAGCAGGGGGATTGGACTAGATGATCTTCTGAGGTCCCTTCCAATCCCAAACATACTGTGATACTGTGATACTGTGAAATGTAACTTCCTGTGAAAAGAACTACGTCAGATATAACAGAGTGTTATCATCCTTTAGTTCAATATCTTTAGGGCTTCAAATACGGAGCTGCAGAATCTCATGAATTCAGCAGAAAATGCACTAGAAACAGCTCAAAACAGTCAATTTTGTTTTAAAAAAAAATTCTTAAGAAAAAAAAGTCTTAAGTTTAAATGGACACCAAAACTCTATTCATTTATTTGGAAATTACCTAAACTGCAAAACAACCTTATTTTAAAAATGTGCATGTTCTCTTTAGGTGAAACTCACTATGCATGTAAAAGTGAGTAAAAAAAAAAGGTAGTTCACATTTCCTGACAAAAGATTGATTGGATGAGTTGGTGACGGAGAATAGGCACCAACAGTTTGACACTCACTGGCAGCTTTTTTCATCCCAAGAGGAACTGATCAGCTTGGGATCTTTGTTGAAGTATTTCGTTTCCCACAACCCTCACTCAAAGTTTCTCTTAGTAGTGTGAATCCCAGAGAAAACTTTGGAGAAAATCTTTGTTGACACAATTTACCTGAAAAGACACTGCAGTTAGAAATAACTCGGTTAAGGGAAGGGCAAAGCTCTAAGCTAGTAATTTCTTTTCCTTAATCACTGTGTCTCACTTGCAGGATACTTGCCATGGTGATCTCAGTATTGGCAGCACATTGAGAAAATGCTAAGAAAATAAAAGGGTACACCTTCTTTTATTGACAGACTTTTGCCTTCGGAGCTAGCTCAGCTCAGTGTAGTTGGTGCAAGGACCTATCAGCTCTCTGAGTATTTAATGAAGTTACTAGGGGCTCTGTTGGTTTCCATGTAACGTGATTCATCAAGTGAAAAGTTATATCTTCTGGTGATGCATGGAATGGATTTTGCCCTGGTTCCTCTTGGCCAGGTGACCCATCAATATGAGCCTGTCACCTCCACAGCAGTCCCTGTTGGAAGTTTTCGCACTGAAATCTAAACGGGCACGAGGTCTGAAATGTGGTTCTACCTCTGCAGGGGAATCATAACAGCATGATATAGGCAAGCCACAACAGATGCATGGTGTCTGCTCATGAGAGCAAAGGAGGAACTCCAGATCCATCTATCTCATATGTTAACAAATGGTCCATCTTCATGTATGCAAAGGTCCTACACTGAATCCTTTGGAATAACATCCATTATTAGTATTAGTTGTTACAGTGTAGAAATAAACTCAGAAATCTAAATAAAGTGTAGGGTTATTTTGCCATATTTTCTTCTCCCTCCCCAAAGTCACTTGATCTAATTTTTACCCCAAGGCTACTTTATATAAAACCCATGTTAAACTGAAAACTGCTAGCAGAGAAATGTAGCAGATAGTGGATGACTTGCTGATTTCAGCAGCACTGCCATGATCATGATGAGTATTTCTTCTTTGAGATTAAATAACCACTTTAGAATTTAAAAAAACATAAATAAAAGTGGGGGTCTTTTTTTTTTTATTTTTAGCATGATGTTCACTTCTGAAGTCTTCTGACAGCTATGTTTCATGTGACCTTACAATGTGATAAACAGTTCAATTAAATGCTGTCCTGAAAGTCATTCAACACAAGAACAGAGCACTCATCTCTATCCCATCTCATTTCCATAATCCTTTTTAACACCTAATGCATAATAGAAAAAAAAATTCAAACCATTTATCTAGTCATATAACACTCACCCCCTTCATTTCTCCTTCTACTCTGATCTTGCTATTTTGCAGTGATGATTTATCCTCTAGATGAATGTTTTAGTCTTTAATTACTTTCGGGGAGTTTAACAGAGATATGAATAATCCAACAAAAAGATAGTTCGATTCCTACAGTGACTTTTGTTGTCAGCATCTGATTTGCTAATGCTTGCCAGATGCTTCCTGATGAGTCTATGAATAACTAGTTCTTTGCGATATCAGAAGAAATTTAAGGAAACAATAATCTCAAAGCATAACATCTCTGTTTCTATAAACACCAATTTACAACAGCTTTTAAAATGAAAACTTGTCGGCTTCCTTATTAAATACATTACGTGACACCAAAGAAGACATTTTATATTCACTTCAATATGAAAAGCTTCTGAGAAATAAGCCAGAGGAATACTGGCTAGGTCCATCCTCTAGGATAAATCTTGCCTTTGAACATCATAGTATTTTATTCATAATCATGTTAATTTTTTATATTTAAAGATGTTAAACGTAAGTACACAAGACAGTTTGAAGCATACATTCAAGGAAGAACCATCTATTGTAATTAATAAAATTTAAAAGTCATGGAAAGAGAGCTATTTGTGTTTTAATATGAAATATCACTTGATTACAAATAGTTGAGAATTATGCTAGGAAGTAGAAAGTTTCCAGTTAGAATCCCAAAATATCCTGATTTGGAAGGGATTCATGAGGATCATTAAGTTAAACTCCTAACTCCACACACGGCAACCTATAAGTTAAACATTCCATTGAAGAGAGTTGTCCAAATGTTTCTTGAACACAAGCAGGCTTGGGGCCATGAATGCTTCCCCAGGGAGCTTGTTCCAGTGCTCGATCACCCTCCCAGTATTTTCCAAATACCCAATCCAAACTTCCCATGATCCAGCTTTAGGTGTTTCCATCGTATCCTATCACTGGACAGTAGAGAGAGGAGTTCAGCATCTCCCTCTCTGCTACCTACCTCTCTTGAAGAAGTTGTAGACAGCAATGAGGTCACCTGTCAGTCTCCTTCAAGCTGAACCAATTTCATATCCTTATCCACTCTTCATAATTCATGCACTCTAGTCCATTTGTCATCTTTGTTGCCCTCATCCATTGTACATCATATGTGCTAGGAGAGTGAATGCTTTTGAAGCCTGAGATTTTTTTGTTGTTTTGTTTGCACTGAGTGTTTTACCTACCCATCAGAATGACTGAAATGCAAAACTTTTTCTAGCAGTGATCAAGTTACTAGAGACTTGCAAGCCCCTAGCAAGATAGTGCTATATAATATTTATCAGCAAGGACTTTGCTGCAGTAGGATTTACTTTTTCAAGTATGTTTTAAAAAATAAAATCAAGGAATCATTCCTGGAAGTGGTGATACTTTTTTGATTGGTTATCTGAATTCAGACCTATTGATCTCAGAGTCAAGAGGGCTGACAGTCTTGAGGAAATTTACATTTATTCCATTTTTGTTAAATCCCATTCCTGTATGAGGTCACATGTAAACCAATGAATATTAACAAGCATCTTAAAACACCAGTCCACACACAATCTTACTTAATTGTTTAAATTTTACAGTATAGTTCACAGTCCTGCTCTCATTCTTAAGAAAATCAGTAACACAAAAAACCACCACGGCTTTTGAGTGATTTGCCAGCATCACTATATTTTGGTCACTTCTCTGTATTTTGAATAAATTTAGTGGCACATCTGCTCATCTGCTGAATCTTAGCTTATGTTACAGTTTACACGATGAACTAAAGATTCTGAGTAAAAATAAGCTGAATTTTACCTGATTTATATTAGTTTTAAAGAGAGACCATTAAATGTCTCAGGAAACTTTAATCCTTGACTGGAAGATGCTTCTATTTTTTCCTTAATATATATTGTGGTCACTGTTCATATGCTGAAAGAGACATCAGACACTTTCTATCTCCCCCACATTAAGAAATGTGAAACGCTATGTTGCGTATGTAAGTAAAGAAATTAAGAGGTTTATTTTGTAACAACTACCATGTAAGTTGGTTCTTCAAACAGAAAAATCACAGTAGGGCAAAAACTTCTTTTACTCTTCAGCTTACTTTTCCCAGGATTTAACTTTCTTACTTATATGTGCAACTCTGAGAAGTCTGTGCTTTGCCTTCTAAACTACAGTGTCTCTGAAGGCTCTCTTGAATATTGGTCCAAGATTATCCTGGTATATTATCACTCTTGATCTTCCTTCCTACTTGTCTACCTGTTTGCAATCAATCTGAAAATATCACCATTTTGTGTATCACTAAACACCGAATTTCACATTCTTTCTTCATCATATCATATGGGCTCTATCGGAATCTCATACTTTAGTCAGAACATTTTAAGGTGTGAGCTTTTCCTGTACTTTGCATAACTAGAACTCAAGACCTCATATCTCACAGCTTCATGCTTCCAATGTCTTCTTCCCTGACAATGGTAGTCAGGGTAGTACTGGAAAGCAATTTAATATAGTTAGTTTATTTAATTCGTTCAATTCAGTAAATTCTGATTGTTGCTACAACTCGGCAAATGACCAAGAAAACTCATAAAATCATAGAATAGCTTGGGTTGGAAGGGACCTTCAAAGGTCATCTAGTCCAACCACCCTGCAATAAGCAGGGACATCTTCAACTAGATTAGGTTGCTCAAAGGCCTGTCCACCCTGGCCTTGAATGCTTCCAGGGCTGGGGCATCTACCACCTCTCTGGGCAGCCTGTTCCAGTGGTTTTTTACTACCCTAATTGCAAAAAATTTCTTCCTCGTGTTTAACCTGAACCTCCCCTCTTCTAGTTTAAAACCGTTACCTCTCATCCTGCTGTATCATGCCTTGTTAAAAAGAAAAGGTCTGTTCCCATCTTTCTTGTAAGTCCCGTTTAAGTACTGGAAGGCTGCAATGAAGTCTCACCAGAGCTTTCTTTTCTCCAGGCTAAACAAGCTCAACTCTCTCAGCCTGTCCTCATAGGAGAGGTGTTCCAGCCCTTCAGTCATCTTGGTGGCCTCCTCTGGATCCTCTCCAACAGGTCTGTGTCTTTCCTGTACTGAGGGCTCCAGAGCTGGACAGAGGACTCCAGGTGGGGTCTCACCAGAGCAGAGTAGAGAGGCCTTCATCTGCTGGCCACAATCCTTTTGATGCAGCCCAAGATACGATTTGCCTTGTGGGCTGCAAGCACACATTGCCGGCTCATGTCCAATCTTTCATCCCCCAGTATCCCCAAGTCTTTCTCAGCAGGGCTGCTCTCAATCCCTTCATCCCCCAGCCTGAACTGACACCAGGCGTTGCCCCAATCCGGGTGCAGGACCTTACACTCAGCCTTGTTGAAGCTCATGAGGTTCAAACAGACCCGCTTCTTGAGCTTCTCCAGGCCCTTCTGCATGACATCCCATCCCTCAGGCATTTCAACTGCACCACTCAGCTTCATGTTACCTACAAACTTCCTGAGGGTACACTCAATCCCACTGTCTGTGTCATTGATTAAGATATTGAACAGTACTGGTCCCAGTACAGACCCCTGAGGGACATCACTTGCTACCGGTGTCCGTCCAGGCATCGAGCCACTGACCGCCACTCTCTGGCTGCAACCATCCAGCAGTTCCTCATTCACCAAACAGTCCACCCATCAAATCCATAGCTCTCCAATTTAGAGAGAAGGATGTTGTGAGGGATTGTTTCAAAGGCTTCACAGAAGTCCAGAGAGACGACATTCGTAGCCCTTCCTTTGTCCGCTGATGTCATTACTCTGTCATAGAAGCCTTCTCCGCATCTCTTCTTACCAGTTTACCAGTCTTGCTCATTGGGGAGCCATGCTTCCTTTGACCTTCCTTTTCCAATTGACACACCTATAAAAGCCCTTCTTGTTCATTGCGTCCCTTTCCGCGTTCAGCTCCAGCTATGCCTTGGCCTTCCTGACCACATCTCTGCAAAACTGGGCAGTGTCCCCATGCTCTTCCCAGGATGCCTTTCCCTGCTTCCACCAGCTGAGAATTTCCTTCTTGCCCTTTGGTTTGACCAGCACGTCTCAACTCAGCTGTGCTGGCCCCTCTCCCTCCTTACCCAACCTCTTACGCCTGAGGATTGTGAGCTCTTGTACTCAATGAAAAGCATCCTTAAAGATCTGCCAGTTCTGTTCTGCTCCCTTGTACCTGAGGGCAGTTTCCCAGGGGGCCCTCTTGACTGATCCTTGAAGAGCTGGAAATTGGCTTTCCTAAAATTCAGGATCCTGCCTTTACTCTTTGCCTGTCCCACATCGCTCAGGACTGTGAACTCCACGAGCATGTGAGCACTGCAGCCCAGGCTGCCTCAAATCTTGACGTCACTTCCTAGATCATCTCCATTGGTGACATCAGCTCCAGGATCACATCCCCCTTGTTGAGCTGCCTGGTATTTGGCTTAGGAATTTATCCTCACTGCACTCCAGGAATCTCTTGGAGTGCCCTCGTTCATTGTGCTACTTTCACAGCAGATGTTGGAGTGATTGAAATCCCCCAGCAGGACAAGAGTCTGTGAGCATGACGCCTCCTGTAGCTGGAGTAAGAAGGCTCCATCAGTAGTTCCCCCCGGCTGGGCAGCCTGTAGCAGACTCTGACTACAAATTTTCCTACAAGCACCCTTGAAATTCCATAACTGAACCTTTTAGTTGTGGCACCAGTTACCATTAGGGTACAGGCAGAATCATCCAAATTCGAATGAATTGAATACTGTCAAGAAAACTCCATTTATTGTATAATAATGCAATTCCTGTTGGTTTTAAGAAAACTTTTTTTTTTTTTTACCTTCTATCATTTAAGTCATACTTATCCCCTATCTCATATTTCTTATCCCCTATCTCATTTTAATTTTTGTTCATTTTTAACTGATGCAATTGGATGAAAATTTTCATTGGGAATATTTATTTATTGCACAAGGATGGGTTTCTGTAATGTTCGTATGTTGTATTGATTAAGCAATTATATTTTAGTCACAGAAACATTAGGGAAAATGCACAATTCCCAGAGGTTTAAAGCATGCAGGGTGCACAGGGAAGGTCAGTGTTCAAAAGTCACTCAGTTTAAAGTACTACCAACCCACTCTATGCCTCTGGAGGCCTTCCCATTTTTTATTGACCTCAGGTTTGATTCCTGCTTTCCTCCTCCAGCTACTGCATCCCCATCTTGGTGTGCAATTCTGAGAGCTTTGTGCCTGACATTGAGCCAGCAGAGCCAGAAGCAGCCTTGGAGCTTTTCGAGAACCTAGAGGCTGCCAAAATACCAGCACCATTTCCTGTCAGTAGTGATGAATTCAGGGGAGGTGCAGTGACCTGATTCTGCAATCCCTCATCGAAATGAAAGCATTGTGTGCTGAACTAAATAGAGAAGAATTAGCACTCAGAGTCTTTGTTATGCCTGTACTGGTGTTGTATTAGGGCCATGACAGAATGGCTTCACTACCAGTGTTTCTTAGCTGTCTATATCTAAAATTTACAAAAAGTAAACAGAGCCCAGTTCCCATCAGTATTACAAGTGCCTTACGAAAGCCCAGCACCCTCACACTGTAATAGCTGGCTGGAAAGGGCATGATCTGAAGTACTTTCAACATCTCTCACAAAGAGGCCAAGCAGGGCCAGTCTTCCATCTGAAAGTCCATTATGCACACAGTTTAATTTAACAAGTAGCATTATTTCTGCTGCATACTTTCTGTCCCTCATTGCTATGTTGTTTGTTTCCAGGCTGAATTGCTTTTATTGATTTCGTACCGTTTTGTCTAATGATTTTTCTTGTAAACCCCACTTAATATTACTTATGACCTTCACTCTTCTGCTGTGAATCCAGTTGCAGGATGCTTACTCTACTAGTAAATCAATTATTTTAAACATTACTTTAAAGGATCTTCTCTGCAAATTTCTCCATTGCACCCTGGAGATGTCCTCTGCCTTTTCTTTCTCCCGTCACTTCCTATTTAACAGCTTTATCTCTTGATGTGCACACGTTTCCCTTTGGAACACACTTATCGGAAATGGCTTTCAAGGACAAAATATCTGGATGGACTCCACTAGGCTACTCCTTTTAACATTTACTGCATAGCCAACACAGTTTGTTTATCCATAGCTCTGATGGTTACAAGAGTGAACTGAGGATGGTTGTAAGCCTTCAAGTGTCAAAAGGGGATGTCAAGCTGGTTTGACTTACCATCCACATAATTAGAAACAAAAAATCAAAACCCTGGCAAAGCTGTGATTTGAACGAGCATCTCCCTCATGAGCCTTGTAAATTCAAGATACGACATAGTTTACATTGTTTCTGGTGTATTAAACTACAGAGATTATAAATTGTCTTGAAATCAGAAAGCAGATAACTTATCCTTTCATATCCACTTTCCAAGTTTTAAAGCTAAAATGTCAAATGAATAAAAGAATAACCTGTATTGAAAGCAATGGTGTTTTTGTGGGGCTAGTCCAGGGAAGCTCTCACTTGTGGCTTACATATTAAAACCTACAGGAAGGAAAAGAATCCTAATGTCTCCTTGTCATGATATATGACTACACAAAACAACAAACCTTATGACACACTAAAATAAAGCGCTTTTTTTGTCTTATTTTCATATTAACAATCCGAAAGAGGAAAATAGAACAAAAGGCAGAAATAACTGGTACCATTTTACTTCAATTTAATTACCAACTCTAAGCTGATTTTTTGATCTAAAACCTTTTCTAGGAATAAAATAGTACTATTGAGTCGGATTTCATAGTGGAATTAACCAGTTTTCTCCATTTAGCTTAAGAGAATGTGTATTAAAAACTTAAAATCAGTAAAAACTTTAACCACAAGATTCAATCAAGAATTAACTATTTTAACTGCAAAAGTGCTAGTGGAGGTAAAATACAGTTATAGAATATACCAGAACAAAGACAGGCAACTCTTATTACCTATTAGTTTGATGAAGCACAGGTGGTTAAGACATACTACATAAAAGGGATTGTACAAAAATAGCCTTACTTGACAGGACTTACATGTAAGATGCTGCCTTTATAACTGTCTATCACTTTTCCTCAAGCCTTTTAACATTAACAATTGCGTCAGATTTTGACAGTTTACACTGAGTTGCCAAATAAAGAATGTGGACTCAGAACCAGGTAGGCAGTGGACTCCTTAAAACTGGATCCAGATGACATGATTTCTGGTTGCAAAATTTATTTTGCTGTCAACTTTATATGCTGCATGGCATATGTTAAAGAAACAGACCTGGGTAAAGTAACTGAATTTGGTTTATTTCCTTGGCTTGCATGTGGATGGTTTTATTGTCCTCTGTTCAGTAACAGTTTAGCAAGCAGCTGGTGCAGACTACAGAGGCTAGAACGTGCCTGTGCACTAAGGTATCTTTTAGCTGAAATAGGCACAACATAACCCTGCCCTTGGACTCTGCAGGAAGGACAACATGATAGACAACACCAAGAAGCCCACTGAACCCTAGTCTGATAGGTCATTTAAAATTAAATAAGCACTTTCCTTCTATGTGGCTATGGAAGCATGAAGTACTTTGTGTCTGAATTTAAGTGAATACATTTGTTTGGCTATGTATTTTAGCTGTGTTTTCTGTTTCATGTCAGTTCATCCTGACAAGCAGAAGAACACAAATATCATTGGGTGAAGAATACAAATTTCATTTTCACAGAATCATTTTTTCCATGCATCATATTTCCTCAGGTCTTAATCACCCCAAAATGATTTGATTTTGCTTTACACTATATAAATATGTAACGCTGATAGATAACCTCTCATAGTTCCAGCCCTCTCCCTCGAGAGGAAGGAAGGAAGGAAGGAAGGAAGGAAGGAAGGAAGGAAGGAAGGAAGGAAGGAAGGAAGGAAGGAAGGAAGGAAGGAAGGAAGGAAGGAAGGAAGGAAGGAAGGAAGGAAGGAAGGAAGGAAGGAAGGAAGGAAGGAAGGAAGGAAGGAAGGAAGGAAGGAAGGAAGGAAGGAAGGAAGGAAGGAAGGAAGGAAGGAAGGAAGGAAGGAAGGAAGGAAGGAAGACACTAGTGCTTAACTTGTGAGCATATACTGTAAAGTGAATGATTCATTCATTCAGAACTAGTCAATTGTTCACTACCTGGTATGTACAGTATAACTCCACAGCCATCTTGTTGAAAGTGCATTTGAACTAATAAAACCCTTTTTTTTTTTTTTTTAGTGAGACTAGAAGGAGGGGGAAAAAAAAAGTAATACACTCAACATCCTCCATCCATGGCATCTACACAAAGGATCATGCGGTTTTGTTCAGTACATTCTCTAATCTTACTCTCAGCAACATTATTTCAAGGCATACTCTGTAGAGAAAACAATAAGCTTCATAGAATGACAATAAAATTTGTGTATACTGTGTCCTTAAGGAACAGAGCTAATGCTAATAAATGCCTTAATTAAACCTAATAGCAGTGAATAAATCTGTATTATTATAATTTTATGTTATGACTTTAGCTCTCAAATCCAAAATGTCTCTGCAGGTTTCAGCCTGAGAATCACGGAAATTCCCTGCTAAAATCTGCCATCTCATTTCCACAGAGATTCAAGCTATTAGAAAGCTATTCCTGGATACATTTTGATACATCAAGAGATGTATAAATTTAATAATCTTACATGAGGTGGACCTTCACCATGACAGTTGACCAACTCCCACAAGAAGTAAACGCAAAGAAGAGACTCATGATAAGAACCAAATAACTTTGTCCCCAATGGAACAAAGCTGAGAAATCCCTGAGCGTTAACAATTATTAACAGGAAACCCTTTCTTTTTAGAGGCTATGTCTTTCTAACTCACTGTAACACAAAAGTAAATTAACGCTAGTGAGTTGGTGGTTTTATAATAAAAGAATTATCACCTCACTTGCAACTATGATTCGCTACGGTTTTCAAGTACATTTATTATTACAGATGTTGTGTGTGATACATCAATTTTAACTGTTAATCTGCTAATATCCTTGAAGCATCTCAATCTCTAGTGAGCATAGTACGACCAGATCAGGAGAGATAACGTGCATCATTGCAAGATTACAAGCACTTTTAATTCACTCATGCTGACCTTCCAGCAGTGAGCTTAAAAACACATGAAAAATGAACATTTCACTGATAAGACTGACTGCCATTTAAATCTAATTTTCCCTGTGCATGTGACTAAGGGCCTCACATTGTCCATGTTTGCACTGATTTTGGCGGCAGCAATAGGGAGAATGCTTTATCAGCTTTGACAGCTATGCTTCACAGCAAGGATTTAAAGTGAGCTGGTTAAAAGAACTAAAGTATCCTAGCTGCTATTTTTAAAACAGAAGTACTTGATATTTATTACCCAGACATGCGTCTCCTAGGATCTGCAGTTTATTTGTAGTTAGTACTTTTAGGGTCTTGAAAATATAGTAACTAATTAAAGATCTGAACTTGCATTAAATATGCATTAAACACCACACCTCCTCTGCAACATGTCCCCACCACTGAAAAAAAAAAAAAAAAAACAAAAACACGAAAAAGAGAAAAAAGATGGAGTGTCAAGAGTTATTATGGATGACAAATAAACATGACAGGTAGAAACTGACCCATCTGTCAGATCTGTTTGTGTGCATCTTTGCATCTTTCTCCTGGAAACTCTGGAAAAACATACAGTGATAAACTGATACACTCTGTTTAGCTCTTAAGTCTAAGATATAATTGCACTCCCAAAATGTTGGCCATTCAGTGAAGTTAAACTACCTAATTAAGAATTCAAGTAGTTCAATGAAAGAAGTTGAAGTCAGTGACAGACTAAAGTAACTTCCTCTCTTACAATAAAGCTGGAAATGCATGGGGGATCATCTTTGTAGAAGATACTTTGGACAGGTACATTCTGCATGTTACGCTTTTCACTTTTTCATGTTAAAGTAAAACTTCTTTTTAAAATTGTGCAAATAGTTCATGTTAATTTCAGTTAATAATAATCATAAAATATGAGTTCATGAGTCCCCAATAACGATAGGTCAGAGAAGAGGAATTGGAAGTTGTAGAAAACTAATATCAAGTAATACCAAAGACAGATACTGCATTTTTATGATCACTGTGTGACATATGAGCTGCATGAAGAAGAAATGTCAAGCTAGAGGTTTTCAATTGAATAAGATGCAAACATGGTGAATCTCTCTCATGATTTATGAAGCACTGGAACAGTTTTGAAAACACTGTTGACATCAGAAAGGGTCTTTAAGCTAGAAAGAATTTGCTGAGTGATGCTCAGAGGAGAACAAAGGTGAATTTCTAGAGCAGATGGAAAGTGGGCTCTGAATCCTGCTACATTCACTTTGCCCAGCACTAAAACCAGGAGGAGTTCTGTGGAAGGAGGCATGAGAGTTTCTCACAGGTTTCCAGCACAAATACAGGAAGAATAAAAAAAGGTAGTTTTTCATCAAACTTTCTGCCCCCATACCCTCCCAGACAGTTTGCGCCCTGTTCCAGATAATAGAGGATCTCACTGTGAAAGACCTTATTTATTTTTTATATGAAACAGTTTCCAAAGTTATTATCAATAACTTAACCCTCAATTTTGATAGACTAGGCACATAGCAACCTTTAAAATTAGAAATTAGCTTAATCTAAGCTCAACCAAATACAATAAGCATTGCTAGGACCCTTTGCAGTATTGCAGATAATTCTTTTGGGTTCCTACATGCAAAAGCAATTTTTGGAAGTCTGGGAGACCAAGATTGTTGTCTACTGTTTCAGGTCAGTTTGGAGATTAGTGGAAATGCAGTCTACAATGGATGAGAAAGGAAATCTTCTGAATCTAGACATGTTTAGCAAACAAATGTCCTGAATTATTAGTTATCTACTGAGTCCTACCAAATTTCAACTGAAAAGCTTTCAAAAATAGTAGCCTATCCATTCAAAAAAGGAAGAAAAATATTCTGGATTGATTTCTAATGCTACTGCTGCTTAAGGAAACAGAAAAAGAAAACAACTCACAACTCTGAAACATCACATGAGATACTGAAAACTGCTCACTATGGAGGCATAAATTTATATTCTTCCAAACATAAAATCACAGACCCATAGAATAATTTCAGTTGGAAGACACCCTCAAGATCATCCAGTCCAATGATTAACCTAACACTGGCACTAAACCATGACCCTAAGAACCTCATCTATATGTCTTTTCAAAACCCCGGGGATAATGACTCAACGACTTCCCTGGGCAGCTTGTTACACTGCTTCACAACCCTTTCCAGGAAGAAATTTTTCCTAACCTCCAATCTAAACCTCCCCTGCTGCAACTTGCAGACTTGTCCTCTCATCCTGTCACTTGCTACTTGGGAGAAGAGACCAACAACTTCCATGCTATGACCTCCTTTCACATAGTTGTAGAGAGCGATAAGGTCTCCCCTCAGCCTCCTTTTCTCCAAGGTTAACAGCCCCAGTTCCCTCAGCTGCTCACCAACAGACTTGTGCTCCAGACCCCTCACCAGCTTCCTTGAATTGCTGCAGGGGGATCAGAGAAAGGCAATGTGTTTCTTGTAGTGAGGGGCCCAAAAATGAACACAGGATTCAAGGTGGGGCCTCAGCAGTGCTGAGTACAGGGGAACAATCACTTCCCTAGTCCTGCTCTCCACACTATTTCTGGTACAAGCCAGGATGCTCTTGGCATTTTTGGCCACTGGGCACACTAGTGGCTCACGTTCAACTAGCCAACACCCCCAGGTCCATTTCTGCCAGGCAGCTTTCCAGCCACTCCTCCCCGAGCCTTTAGCCCTGCCTGGGGTTGTTGTGACTTAAGTGCAGGAGTCAGTATGTGGTCTTATTAAACCTCATACAATTGGCCTCAGCCCATCAAACCAGCCAGTCCAGATGCCTCTGTAGAGCCTTCCTACCCTTGAGCTGATCAACACTCCCACCCAATTCGGTGTATTCTGCAAACTTACTGATGGTGCATTTCATCCCCTCATCCAGATAACTGATAAAGAGATTAAACAGAACTGGCCCCAGTACTGAGTCCTGGAGATCACCACTTGTGGCTGCCTACCAACCGGATTTGACTCCATTCACCACAACTCTTTGGGTCTGGCCATCCAGTCAGTTCTTCACTCAGTGAAGAGTATGCCCGTCCAAGCCCTTAGCAGCCATTTTCTCAAGGAGAATGCTCTGGGAATAGGTGTCAGAGGCTTTACTGACACCCACAGCTTTTCCATCACCCACTAAGCAGGTCAGCTTGTCATAGAAGGAGATCAGGTTGGTCAGGCAGAACCTGCCTTTAATAAACCCATGTTGACTGGGCCTAATCATTTGGTTGTCCTGTATGTGTGCCACATGATGGTACTCAGGATGATTTGTTCAATCCTGACATGTGTGTCTGTATCTGAAAAAAAAAAAGGAGAGAACTGAAAAGGTACACCTGACTTGCCTTTAGGGATCTACTGGAAGGGACTAAAACCAGCAGAAAGGCTTACACAGAATGACAGAGAAAAGTAAAAATAGTAGAGACCAATAGTAACAGTAGGCCAATAGTAATGGCTATTACTAGGGGAAACAGCTTCCAGTGAAACATGCCTCTTCTTGTTCACAGCCTCAGTAGATGATTACATATAAGTATGAAGACTGTCAGTGCCAGAAAAAGATGTAATCTTTATTGTTATCTTTAAAAAAAAGAGCTGAACTAATGGATAACATTTTCTTAAAAAGGAAGGTAAAGTTACATCTGCCACATAAGATTTAAATATATAATAATGATAGCTCCCCCATAATTATAGCTTCCAACATTTTTTGTTTTGTGGGCTTCCCAGCAGTTCCAAAAGGATGTAAAACGGAGAGTGAAGGCAAGGCTACACATAGACCAGTTTTCTCCTCTTTTATAGTGGTCCTAAAAAGATCCTGTGGAGCCTATATTCTTTCTTCGTCAGGTGTCTATTATCTGGGCTCAAAGCTCTCTGGAATACTATACTTCCTAAGACATCATCTCAGTTACCTAACAGAAAGCTATAACCTACATTTTCAGCTCTGATTGTCTAACAGAGAAAAGCACCCAGAGCCATTGCTGTTCAAGGTGGCATCACCTGAACAAGCTGAGCCAAGAATTCCGATTTGAACAGAAAAACAGTGTAGAGTAAATGAAAAACATTCTAAATCACTTACAAAGACATCACCCGGACACACACACACACAAATTATTTTGCCAATGTGAGATGTCTCTGTACAAATGATTCTGCTATATTAGCATTTTCTTATGAGTATGTCTTCAACTTAAATTAAATTTTGATCTTAAGATCCACTGAACAACACAAAGCAAAGAAATGTGTAATGTGTATTAGGCGCTCATGCAAAGATATTTTGATAATTTGGCTGAGATAAAAATGTAACTTCCTTATTACTTAAAATGTATTTCTATTTTTTCCAGAGTTATATCAGATCTGACTTTCAATTTAAAAAAGTCATAGTAATTTGTAATTTTTTTAAAAAGTTAAATAATAGAATTTTAGATCAAATCACAAAACTGCTAATGCATTTTATCTTTCTATATTCACTTAGTCTGAACTCTCCAATGTTATTAATATAAACCAAACTGCAGAGGGACATATTTATATACCAGCTCCATGGAAATGAGAAAGGAATTATTAATAAGAGCTCAGGACTGCAGTTTGTCCTTCTACATACAAGAAAACTTAGTCAAGCTCACATTTTAGAAAGCAAAACTCCAGATCTGGGCCCAAGTTCATTATTCTATTAGTAAAGTAGTTGCCATTTTTGCAAATTTAGGCACCAAAACAGTGTAAAGAAAGGTTCTAAATCCATTTGCTATTATTATTTGCTAAACTCTAGGTTTGATTCTGTCTTATTTATAAGAAATAGTTCTCTCCTTTTTTCCATCCATTTATCTATCCCTGTCCACCTATATAAACAAAACGGTCTTACCATATTTAGATGGTAATAACTAACAACACAAGAACAAATTCCAATTGTTGATTAAAGACTATTTAATACTTTAGACTAAGCAGTTTTTTCAGAAAAAAAAAAAATAAAATTCTCTAAGAAATGCTTGTCCTGCGCAAGCAGGATGTGTAGGAATTGTTTTACTCCACAACATATTTCCTGTGATTTATTTATGAGTCTTCTATAACTGTTCTTTCAGGTTTGTAGAAGTTCGGTATAACATCAGGGGACAAAACAAGGATGCGCCTTAACTCCTCAACAGTCTTTGACAGTAACTGAACTTCCTGCTGTAAATGTAGTTCATACACTCAGTCTTTGATGTCTGTAGGTGATGTTTTGTAACTAACATTCCTAGAAAAACCTCAAGAGACAAAGAGACATCCCATGCAGGAAAAAAATATCGAAAACTTGCTCCAAAACCATAGTGTAAAGAACAATCCATTCTCCATAACACATTGTTTTGAGCCATCCCTTCTTTCACCATTAGGTAAAAGTCATTATTTGCTTTATTCAACAGTTACAAATATATGATTTGTTACTGTCATCACAAGTATTTCTCTAGCTTACACTTCAGCCATCAAAAAAATGGATAAATAATACTTTTCAAAGATGGTGTTTGTGTTAATCAGACACCATAACAATCAAAGACAAATGACACAAAATGACACAAAACAACACAAAATGACATAAAATGACATAAAATGACAAAAAATGACATAATGACATAAAATAAAATAAATTATAAAATAACTCCACACAAGATCATATTGCATTTATGTGAAGGTTTGACTGAAAATAAGTTAATTTTCTTCATGCAGTTAGAAAACTTTATTTTCGTAACTACTGTGGTAATTATTTGGACTCATTTTGAGAACAAGAGATAACACCCCAGAACTGAGTTAATGTTTTTAATTGCTCTGGTCTGAGAGCCAAAGACATTCTGAGCACTCTTCCCACAAGTGTTAGGCACTGAGGAAGTGGGGCATGGATGGGGCAGAGCTTGACTGACATCCAGACTGAACAATAAGAGTATTCCATCCCATTAGCATCATGCGTCTCATTGAAGGAGAGTCGGGACCTTCTGGTCTCTCTTACCTTCTTCATTTTCTTCTCTCTCTTTGTTTGAGCTGGGGGAGTTCTGTTTGGGACATTTAGTTTGGCCTTTTGCCATCCTGCCATTTTTCAGATGCCTCTGGGCCTTTCTGCCTTTTTCCTCTCTTCGGGATCAGCTGTTGGGACCAGGTGCTGCTGCCTGGGACTGGCTGCTCGGTGTGGACAGAGTTCATGAGGAATTGCATTGAGTATCTTTTGGTTTATGTTCTATTTCTATTTTATGTATACATTTGCTAGTAGCGTATTAGTATTTTGTTATGCTATTATACTGTGTTTATCTCAATCCAAGTTTCTTCCTTCCCTTTCAATTCTCTCCCTCGTCTGGGCAGTGGGGAGGGGAGTGAGCAAGGGGCTATCGTGGTTGTATTGTTAGCTCAGGTAAAACATTTATAAATGTCATTTGTTAACTGGTAATATAGCTGTTACCAGCTCAAGAATAGATACCAGTAGCCATTGTAACATAATTAGTAATGTTCAAATGTTATTACTCTCCATGTAAGGAAATGCTAATCATCTGTTTAGATTTTGCTATGGCAGCAGCCAGGCTCCTCTCTCTCATCCATGCACTCTTCTAAATGTGTGTCATGCTCTTTCTTTATGAAGAGCATGTGAGACAATTAAGCCAGTTTTTCTTTTGAAGTTCTCAGCTACAAGAAGATTTCACTACATTTTTATGAGATCTAGTATTCCTACTGATATTTTATTTAGATCACCTTTCATCAAAAAATTCTCCCCATCCCCTTACTCAAGACAATTCTGAATTTATAATGCTATTCCCTGATCACACAGGAAAATAAATCAGGACAAGGCTCAGCTCAGCCACTGAGCTGCCCTGTGATTTTTAAGTGCCCCGTTCTTTTCAAGCACACACCCACAGCATAATCCTCTTACCAGAAGGAAGAAGTAGGGAAAAGGAAAACATTCTTAGCACATCTGGGAAAGGCAGAAGTTATATTTTACATCTGTTTGTGTTTTCCTCCAGTACATCTTCATCTTCAGCCTGTGTCCAAATGCACATGTTGCACGTTTTATGGCTCTTGCTGCAAGCTACATGCTTGGTTTACTCCAGCACTAGATCCTAGAGGTGGGAGAGACACTTTATGCCACTTCTCCTAACCCACATTTGCTGAGACAAGTTACTCTCAGACCAATCTTCTGCAACCCACACAGTCATATAAAGCAAAGAGGAGAAGTGGTACCAGCCCCTCAGTCTCCCACACCGTGTTCTTGCTCTGTTCTCCAACTTCAGCTTAGCAGTTTCCAACTGTTTCCACTCACACAGCCTAATTAAGTCACCAGCTGCCGGTGTAGTCCAGCTGGCCACCCCTGCTTGGAAAAAGGGTGGTGTGGTGGCAAGTATGAGGCAGGGGAGGCTGACAGGGAAGGGAGACAGGTATTCTCCCAAGCTGTACTTGTGTCATTGTGCATGCAATGTTCACCTTCACCAGCTATGTGGCAGCCACCACGGTGCAAGCACTCCCAGAGGCCAGGTCCCATCACCCAAAAATTTCCATCCACTCCAGATCACCAAAAATGCAAGCTGGGATGTGGCAAGTGGCTTTACACTCACTTTGGCCATGACTCCAATGGGCCACCAGTAGTTTGTTGTGAGGTCACATAGGCACTTAGATTAATTCAGACACTATCAAGCCCTAAAAAAATAGTTAAAGGATTGGAAGTTAACCCTCTCCTCATACACATTTCTGAACAGGAAAGGAGGTAAGTCAGGGACAGAAAAATTTCCTTGTCAGTGTTAGATCCTAATTTTCAAAGCACTGCTGTTATACAACCACGTAATAAAGTGTTTAGCAATAATAGCAATTCTAATTAAGCAAAATGGACTTTATGCAGTAGCACATAAAATGAGATTGCTGAGATTAGGAACATTTGTCCCTAGTTGCCATCACAGCTAATGCTTTTATACATGGTGAATCACTGGTTGGCATATCTAATATTTTAATACCCCAAAATAACTAAAAAATATAGTTTAAAATAATAGGATTTTTTTCTTAAATCCAAAGATAGTGTCTAAAATCAAAAATATGCATAAAACTATCAGTAACCATCAAGACACATTTCTACTGCAAATTGTGCCAAAAAAAACCTGTAATGTAGAGAGAATCAGAGTAATTATTCTCACACCTTTCACACATATATATTGGCATGTGTATATGTGCAATGTACATTTGTGTACAATATATACAAACACACATATATAAAAATCAGCTTCTCAAGTGTAAAATGACATCTAATTTCTCTTGCAGAAATAAGGTACTTCAGTTCAAAGATTGGATCAGAACGGAAAATCAAAGTCCTGACCTTAAAATGCCAAATGCCTCTTGCGATGTTCTCATTTTGGTAGAAGGGAGAATACTGAGCATTTAGCTGGCAACTTCTGCAGATGTCGTGGACTTTAATTACACTGTGAAAGATAACACGGTGTAGCTGAAAGGTAATACTGGCTTTTTATTATGCTAATCTTCTGTTATTTAAGACTGTAATCCTCAAGGATGGTTAAAATACAATTTTGTCCACTTCCAATATTGTATATTGTACTTCAACCTTGCAGTTCTGGGCATCTGTAATTAAAAATAACATAGCATAACATAACATAACGTAACATAACATAACATATAACAACGTAACGTAACGTAACGTAACGTAACGTAACGTAACGTAACGTAACGTAAC
Organism: Patagioenas fasciata; assembly: GCF_037038585.1. Lineage (NCBI taxonomy): Eukaryota > Metazoa > Chordata > Aves > Columbiformes > Columbidae > Patagioenas > Patagioenas fasciata. The sequence goes on from NC_092560.1 coordinate 36,558,082, forward strand.
GTAACGTAACGTAACGTAACGTAACGTAACGTAACGTAACGTAACGTAACATAACATGCTCAAAGCCTTGACTAAATTTTGTATCATTACACAGTTTTGTAAAAGCTGATGTTTGATATTAAATCAAACACTTAATCCTAGAATTTCAGAATGAATGCTGTTCAGTAGCTGGTTATGTATTGAGTTGTCACATGGCTTGGACTGGTGTTTCATGTTAAATATATGTCTATCTGAGGAAACAAACTGAAGATGAAGAAAGCAAATTCCTCATTTTACCCTAATGATCTGAATGCTGACAGAAATTTTACTCTCAATATAGATGAGTCAGGTCTCCAATCTACAGTGGATTTCATTCTACTTTGTTTTAAGAAAAACATACCTTTCTTTTTCCCTTTCATAAGGAAATGTTCAATCCATATCTCTTACTTTCATTATATTTGGCATAATTGGCCCAAATCTTAATTCTTTTCTCTCTGAGGTTTGCTTTCTATCATATTGTATTAATTTTCCATGTAAATCACTGAAGGATGATTTAAAATATGTTATCTAGGCACCTTACATAAAATAGATCAAATGGTAGAAAATTAATGTTTTGCATAGAATTAATCATGTTGAAATGAAAACCAAGCCTTAGCCTATTGCCCTTTAGAATAGTTCAGGGACACCATTAAAATTCCTTTTATATCTATGACTGCAATCATTAAACTAATTGTTGTCTTACTTTGCATATATAATAAATACAAAGAGATTAATCAAATTTTTGTCTAGCTGATATTGGGTGGTAAAGAAGTTAAAAAAAATCCCCCACTTTTTTTTTTTTTAATTATTATATATGCGTATTAGTACCATCTGGTAGAACAACAGAGATCTCTTAATCTCCACATCCTTCTTCGTTTAAATATGATTACTCCTGAAAAGTTAGCAGAGATTTCAGAGAGAAATGAAAGAAAAGACAAAATCCAAACAACAGACACCAAATAAAAATTTCTGAAAAATATGTCAATCATGTCTGCCAAATGAACAGCATTACGTGGTGTAATTTACCTTACTGTGAATATGTCCCATTCACCTCCATATGCAGATATATAAAGCAAACCCCTTTATGTAAATAGAAGATATTTGATCCTGAATATTCCTCCTTACTGAAAATACCAAAGAATTGTAATCTTCATACAGCAACAAACTTGATTTAAATGTACATCTTGTTTTTATCTAAAATGGCTTAATTAGTTTCTTTTCTCCTCTTTTTTTTTTTTTTTTGAGAAAGCTGTTACTTTCACTTTCAAGAAGTGTGATATACTCTTTTTATCTAAACATTTCTTTACTCTTCTGCATAAATACCTTGGGTAGCTTTCCAAAATTTTTATAGACTTTGTTTTAAACTTTAGAGTTTGGTGTACACTATTGGTACTCAATACAGATATTGGCGGGGTTTTAAACTTAATTTTCACAGTATCACAGTATGTTTGGGATTGGAAGGGACCTCAAAAGATCATCTAGTCCAATCCCCCTGCTGGAGCAGGAACGCCTAGGTGAGGTCGCACAGGAAGGTGTCCAGGCGGGGTTTGAATGTCTCCATTTTGTTAGGCTAAAGTAGTTGCTGTGTGAAAGATGGGAAATATCAGTGTGAAATTGTTTAAAAAATATTGTTGCTGGGCAACTCCTCTGACCTGAAAGCTGCAGCCTAAAGATGCAGTCTCATCCATGGAGTTGTATTTCATATTCATCAAGACATCATCTTAATTCTATTCCAGTGTATTAACTTGAGGGAAGAGTTCTCTGCCTGGTGCTGTCACAAGCTAGTAGTGATACATAAAAACATGGATTACTCAGTGCTTTAACTCCATATGGGATAGAGTGTGCCACTCCTACTTGTGTCAAATGCCACTCTATGGTGTGAGAGCTTCTTGCTTGGGAGCTGCAGAATCAACTGAAGCCAAAATGAAAAAGAATGGCAGAAGCCCTGTGTGCCAGGCATCTGTTTCATGACCTATAAACGGAACATAAAAACAGTTTGCTTTTTCTGTAGTCATGATATCTTCTTTCTCTTTTGGCAACTCTCTATTAAAATGGAGCTCTTCTGCATCACTTGCTTGACTATATGTTACGTGAAATAACAGACAACTTTCTCTGGAAGTGTCTCCTTCAGCTTATTTAAGTGGGAAGAAGCTTTCAGAAACATGGCCTATAACAAAGCATTGAGTGCATACACACACACTCAGGTAAGCACTGCAGCAAGATTAATTTTCAAATAGCTGTTTAAGTATTTGCTTCAACTTTAAATTAAGATATTATAGTTCTAAATATAATATAATTCTAAATAGCTGCATTTAGTTACTTCTGAAAGCCAGCTCCATCAGAGATAACAACTAAATAGACTTCTTCCACACATGATTTATTTTACTACAAGGGATGCAAAAGCCTTCGCTAACATTCTCGCCACTTTTAATTCTCTAACTATCTTCCAAATATAAAATCTGGTGCTTCAAATCTTAATAGTTTCTGCCCTTATTGCATTTGTTAACTGTGAATTACAACAACTGAACAAAAAAGATACCAGGAGAGAAGAGCAAGAGGTGACCAGAAAGGCAGATGCCCATGCAGAGGGACACTAGTGTCACAGCATAGCAGAGTGCAACCCATACACAATTAGTTCCCACTGCCTTTCCAAAATGAGCTCTGTGTGGTCTCCATTTTGTTGTTCACTCACTGTGCAGTGGGAAGGAGTAGCAGAGGCTGTAAATGCGATTACTGTTCACAAATCCTTAATGATGCAGGATGCTTTGCCATCATCAGCAGCCACAAGTGCAAAGTATTATGTTTTGGGTTTGGGCATTTCGTGTGGTGAAAGGGGAAAGGAAAATTGTTTCTTGCTCTGCTCCCAGATAACTGCAACACAATAGCAAGATTTTGCCCAAGCTAGGCAAAAAAGCCTCATGGATGTAATTTATTGTATTTTCTAGCTGTCCTGATCTAGCCATGTGTGGATTTGACATCATTCTCAGACGTAAGTCTCTCTCTTTCAAAGAGTAACAAATGTACAGGTGTACAAACAGGTGTGTCTGAAGCATTGTCATTGATTATTCCATCTAGTAATAGCTTCACCACAAATGGAGGCCATCAACTTTAGTAAAAATAGATTATCTAATTTCCCTTTCTGGGACTGGACTGACTTTTGAGATAAAGGTCTTCTTCTGGTCATTGCCATTATCTACTGCGTGTACTCTTTCTCTTCCATTGGAAAATGAACTGTTTGCTCTGCCAGTTTGAAACTGGAAAACACATAGATTTGGTAGAAAGACCCTAATTCTCCCTAAAGTCCAAGGCGTCTTAAACATTCAGGATATTATGTTGCCACTAAGCTGTCATATTTAGGTCAATGTGCTATTCCTTTAGAGACTGTAAAACCATTCTGACCCGGATTTTGATAATACAGGGATTTTTCCCAGCAGTTCCTGTAGCTGGGAAGCTATCACGTCAACATGAACATGCATGAACACTTTGGTTTCTGGATATTAGATTGAGCTTGGGGAAATTATCTGGTAATTATTTGCAATGTGCTTTCAAACAGTATAAATCAACCTCAACACAGACATAACAGTTTACCGTGGCTTCTTTGAGGTATATGAATGTGATGACAAAAAGTATCTAACAATTACCTGTTTGACTCTGATGTACTACATTTGTATGCAAACAAGAAGAAATTGTGCTATGAAGAAAATCAATATTGTATTACTTTAGATTAGACACTTAAATGGTGAAGACATCAGTACTGTAATACACTGCTGCTAGTCTTTTACTTCAAATAGAAAGCAGACTATGATAAAGTTCCTTCTTTAAATATAACAAACTACTTGGTCTCAGGTTCTGGGTAGCTCCAATGAGCCAGGAGAGAATTTACTTTCTCTTATTATGATATGGAATCTACAATTCACAAAGCTTTATGAGGAAAAAATGGGTATAAAAAGGGAAGGGCAAAGTTATAGAAGGTATTCGCTAGAAAAGGAAAGCTGCATTAGTGGACCACAAATTTCAAGCCTTTTCACACTTCCTCTACCTTTGTTAAATCTTCATGCTGCAGCCTCTGCTTTGTTTTCCATGAAAACTTGGAGTAGCTGTTTCACACCATTAAACACCAATGAAATGTATGATGATAATTAACTACCATTTGTCATAAGCAGCTGATCATGTAAACTATTCTGTATGTTTACCAAATTTGAGCTGAATTTACAGCAAGATCTGTTTCTTATGAAATGTTGAATATATGAGCTAGGACAAAGGAGAAGGAAAAGTGACAAAACACACATTACTAATGAAGACGAGAAAAGAAAACACAGTTTTCACATAAATTCACCTTTCTCATTCACACTGGGAGTGTGAATAGTTTCACAAAGATTTCACTGAGAACTGATTATTGATGTTGCAAAAGATCTGATCCAGCATTAGAAGGTAGGATTGTCAAACTCAGCAGTTCGTGTATATTTATCCTTCTCTTTTTGGCTGCATACCTAATTTCTTATTAATTTGTTGACAAGCTGCTCATATTCATGAAACCATGAATGGCAGCTGAAGGAAGAATACCTATTAAATGTAGTGAAACACAATAAATTGTCCCAGGTTGGCTTTACTGTAAGGATACCAAATCAATAACTATTTTTCCCAGATGTAAGAATTTACAATACTTAAAAAATCCAAGATTTTCACTAGGAAGCCAGCCAATGGTTATATGCTGCATTTCTATATCTTTTATATGAGTTCATTTCACAAAATTATAGGTGGGAACTGCTACTGCACTTGTACATTTAAATATTTATGAAACTGTACATAACTAATCTATATAATTTTGACCTCTAAATCAGTATTTAGATCTCCAGAATCTGTCCATTTCTTACAACTAAAGATTTTTTCCAGGTGTAGAGGTGGCATGTTCCTATTTTTTCTTCTCCATTAAATTTTATTTATTTGTATGTAACACTAACCACAGTTCTTCAGGGAGTTTTACTTTCTTTCCAGCTTGATACATTCCAGTACCACTGTTACCAAGCTGCTGCTGCAAATCCATCCAAGTGTAACTGCAGGTATAAAAAATGACCTGATTTCATGTGCAGAAATCAATCTCTTTTGTGCTGCTTACTTTACATGCTAAGATTCTTGAAAGTGAGTGCACTATCTGCCTGGATGGATTGGCATCCTGCTGCAAAGCCATGGGGGGCCAGAGCCATTTGTGGCAAAGTGTTATTCCTAAATGTTCACAAAGCTGTTATATATTGGATGCAGCTCATCACAGGACATAACGTAAGATCTAAACTGGATTTCTAAAGAGTTAGATACTAAAAAAATATGTTCTGAATCTCCCTTTAGCACATCTTTATTTTCACTAAGCATTGCCTTTAAAATGCTCAGGATGTACTCCTGTGGGATTCCCAATGTAGATGCCTCAAATACATAGTTATAATAGTTTAAAGGAGTAATATATATGCTAACTAAGTGGAACTTTCCTTTGCAGAGAAGAACGACAATCTCCTGAGGAAATAATTTTGCTCTAAGTGGTATCCATATGCAGTGGGTGACTTTGGGGTAAAAAGAGCAACAATGAAACATAAAGTGAGTGTTTTGCCAGTAAAATACATTTTTAAAGATTTTCAGAATATTAAGGGGTTTGGTAGCAACGTTTGAGGATTTTTCTGTCCTTCATGTATTGCAAAGGCTATATATTATAGAACTTGTTTTTAATTTCTCAGGACTGTTGAGTGCAAAATAGGAATGCAATACCAAATGTTACCAGGAACACCAGAGACATGGGGAACTACAATTGTTTTAGTATTTTATCACCCAGAGCTACAATTTAAAGAACTTAAAAAATTGTTCCACCTGCAAGGTGTGCTGAATTTGAAGAGCCATTTCACCATTTTCTTTGCAGAACAATCACTTATGTGTTGTATTAAGTCCTCTAATGCCACCACACAGTGTATTTTTAGTTTTGATTTTTCAGGTCAGAAAAATTACTTCTTTAATTACCTTTTTAAAATCTGCACTGAAGTGGATCAAGTCTTCATTTGGTATAAGACAGTCAGTTCATACAATTTTAATACAAATCTGCATTGCAGAACATTGCAAACATAGTATTATATTCATAATACCAATTAATTCCATAGACAATATTAGCAGTCAGAAGCACTCACAGAGGTTCTTTTTTTTTCCTTATTTTTTTAATTCCATGGTTTTACACTGTGACTAATAAAATTATGTGAAATCACAGTACATCAAAAGATGCAATTACCTTAAATTAATTACTCTACCATAATACAGAAAAAAAATTCAACGTGATAATGTTCCACATCAAAGCCATTTCAGAAACAAATGTGATATTTTAGGGAAGGAATTTGTTAACTAGTAACTTGTAAGCCATGGAAACAAATGGTCTTCCCAAATAAAAGTGCTTGAAATCTTATCATTTTGTCATCACAAGAACCTACTGAAGTGATAATAGACATTTTCCTCATGTGTTCTTCATTATATATAGTTGATGTACTGGTTTATGTATTGCTGTGCTTTCTAAACCTATTGCCCTTCCTTTTTCTTTCGCAGTTAAAAAGAAGTTATTCACACATATACCTCTAGTGTCTTAGCTCATTTTTGATGGAATGAAGACTGCAAGTGTGTCTGTCCCTGCAGGACAATGTAAGGACCTTGTATCTTGGGAAAGGGGAAAAACTGACCTGATGATGTGGCACCTGTCCTTCTCTTGATTGAGAAGATAATACTGAATTTCCTGCTTTGGTATGTGAAGTTAAATAGTGCTGGATATACTGTGAATAGGAACACAGGAACAGTTTGATTATACTCTGCCTCTGACCACCATGACTTCTGGAAAAAACCTGAAAAAAATGGCTTAAATGGAGAGGCATAAGGTATTTTCCAGGGCTCTAACAGTTGGGAAATTACAGACAAATCCAGATACTCCATGCTTAAGATAGCTGTTCTCTGTTACTTTGCCTAAGTGCTATTCCAAACTTTTCTGTACTCTTTCCTTCCCCCGCATAATGACTGAAGTTTTTGTCCTAGGCTTGTAGGACCCACAGGCGTATATAGCACCACAGTATTCTTCACTTAATTGTTCTCCTTTCCCAAGACAGACCTATGCTCTCTTTGTCCTTTTAAATAGCTTTGCAGCTGGTCCTTAGGAAACTGTTCATAATAGACCCATGGCTTCTTTCTTAGAGGTAACAAGTAATTACAGCCCCTGACGAAGTGAAGATAAGGTTAGATTTTTCCTGCATATACTATTGTACACTTAGTGATTCTGAATGACATTTGCCCTCTGATTCGCAGGCATGCACCATTAAATGAACTTAATGTAGCTCCTCTTGCGAGCTTTCAATGCAACTATTTTGGATAATTTAGTACCACCTTCAAAGCACTAGTGCAGAAGGTATCCAGTTGTTTTCCCAGCATTTCAGGTTTCTCTGTCCAGGCACAAACCTAGACCCTGGCAGACATCATGCTTGAGTGAGAAAGCTTATATTATAAGGGAATGCAAATGCTGAAAAACATGTCTCTGATGAATTTGTAAATCTAGGTCTCTTCTGTTCCTAACTGTGATGAAATTATGGTGATCTTATATCTGACTTCAGATTTTTATCTCAAATACATATATTGTGCCTTTTGTATAATAAAATTTACTTGCAAATTTTTCATTTTCTTTAAAGCTTGATTTATAGTAAATTCCAAGTGAAAATATTCGTTTTATTTCTATCACTCCAGTTAGACGCATAAGTTTCATAATCATTTGTTACCAAGTCTTTATTTTTTATTTATGTAACATTTGCTATAGCTCTTGGTTCTCCAGTATATAGGATCATAGAATGTCCTGAGATGAAAGGGACCCACAAGGATCATTGAGCCCAACTCCTGTCCCTGCACAGGACAACCCCACAGCTCATGCCATGTGTCTGAGGGCATTGTCCAGTCTCTTCTTGAACACTGTCAGGCTTGGGGCCGTGACACCTCCCTGGGGAGCCTGTTCCAGTGCTCCACCACCTTCCGGGTGAAGAACCTTTTCCTAATGTCCAATCTAAACGTCCCCTGGCACACCTTCCTGTCATTCCCTCAGGTTCTGTCATTGATCACTACAGAGAAGAGATCAACGTCTGCCCCTCCCCCTCCCCTTCTGAGTAAGCTGTAGCTGCCATGAGGTCATGATGAGGTCTCCTCTTCCGCAGGCTGAACAAACCAAGTGATTTTAGGCACTTCTCATACAGCTTCCCCTTCAAACCCTTCACCAACTTTGTAGCCCTCTTCTGGACACTCTTCAGTAGCTTTATATCCTTTTTATCCTGCGTTGCCCAGAACTGCACACAGTGCTCCAGGTGAGGCCGCACCAGTGCAGAGCAGAGCAGGACAATCACCTCCCTCGCCCGGCTGGCAATGCTATGCTGGATGCACCCCAGGACACAGTTGCCCTCTTGGTTGCCAGGGACACTGTTGGCTCATGTTCAACTTGCTGTCAACCAGAACCTCCAGATCTCTCTCTGCAGAGCTCCTCTCCAGCATCTCATCCCCCAGTCTGTATATACAGCCAGGGTTACCGTGTCCCAGGTGCAAAATCCAGGACTTTCCCTTGTTAAACTTTATGTGGTTGGTGATTGCCTAGTTCTCCAATTTTTCCAGATCCCTCTGCAGGTCCTCTCTGCACTGGAGAGTGTCAGAAGGTCCTCCCAATTCTGTGTCATCAGAAAATTTGGTTAGTTAGTATTCCATCAAGTCCTGCATCTAAATCATTTTTGAAGACATTAAAGAGCATTGGCTCTAAGATGGATCCCTACGGATCCCCGCTAGTGGCTGGTCACCAGCCCAACATTACCCAATTTACTGGAACCCTTCGAGCCTGGCCCATCAGTGAATTGCTTACCTACTGTACTGTGTATTTGTCCAACTGTATGCTGGACATCTTGTCCAGGAGGATACTGTGAGGACAGTATCAAAGACTCTACTGAAATCCAGAAAGATCACATTGACAGGCTTCCCTTGGTCAAGTAGGTGGGTAACCTTGCCATAGAAATAAATCAGGTTTACTAAGCAGGACTTTCCCCTCATGAACCCATGCTGGCTGGGACCCATGACTGTGTTTTCTCTAAGGTGTTTTTCAATAGCTCCCAGAATAATCTTTTTCATAATTTTGTCAGGCACAGAAGTGAGACTGACAGGCCTGCAATTGCCAAGGTGATCCCTGTTGCCCTTCTTGAAGACTGGGACAATGTTTGCCAGCTTCCAGTCAACTGGGACCTTTCTAGATTCTCAAGAATGTTGAAAAATCATGGGGAGAGGTCTCATAATGACATCAGCCAGCTCTTTAAGAACCCTTGGATTAATCCCATCAGGCCCCATGAATTTAGAGCGATCCAGCTGGAGCAGTAAACCCTGCAAATGTTCAGGTTTGTTTGGGAGTTTATCATTCTCAAAGTCATGGTTCTCTAGCCCAGGGCTCCTGGTGCCCCAGAGTCCATCTTCAGTGTCGAAGACCAAGGTGAAGAAACCACTAAACATATCTGCTTTGTCTATGTTCCTGTTTGTGAGGTTACCATGCTCATCAGGCAAGGGACCAGCGTTATTTCCAGCTTGCATTTTACAACCTGAAGTGTGCTCTTATATCCAGAGTTGAGGTGTTACTGGCAGTTTTTCTCCTATTAGCATAGATTTTAAAAGTTAACATATTGAACCCAGTAGATTAAGAATTTTCATGAATCTGAGGGAACTCATACAGTAGTCATTGGAAAATCATTCTTTGTCTCATTTATTCATTGCTTATGATCTTTACTGTCTTTTTTATTCTTCAGGGATTCATCATATACTTTACACTCCTGCAATAAAGAAGGACATTACTCAGGAAAAATTAGAGACACAAGTTAAATCTGTCAACAGTCTAGGTGACATTCTGTGTAAATCACTTCATACTAAGATACTGTTCCTGTTTCTATCACTGTCCTAATTATTTGTTTCCCTAATGTTGCTAGAAGAGTTTCGGTAGTATAAGAATTTCAGTCAATTCAGCTCAAGTGCTTTGATTTGTATTCACTCATTTCTCCAATTTAAATGGCACAGTCATGGAAGCAGCTTCATCAGAAGCCGGAACAAAGATACATAAATACTTTCATGTGCTTATAACTCTTGGTTCCCATGCCTGAAAAGGGAGTTGGAGTAAATGACCTCCAGAGGTTCCTTCCAAACTCAACCATTCTGTGATTCTGTGATGTGTATGTCCTATGGATAAAAAATGTACATGTATATGTAATTATCCATTTTTTCCCCTGGAGACTGTCAAGCAGACACAGTGACTTCTCTTATGATTTATTAAATATCTTCTATCTAGTCAAAGACAAAGTTTAATTAATTTTCATGAAATAACTTTCAAAGCATCATTTGGAGAACTCACCAATAAGTAAAAAATCCAAGAGCGATCCTCTAAACTAAATGAAAAACAAATCAGTTTTGAATTTGTTTCACTATTTTCACAGTAATTATGGAGCATTGTGAGGAAAGCTCTGACATTTTATCTGAGAAATGATCATCACCAGGTGCAGTGCCTGCACACATCCTGCAGGCAGGATGGGGAACAAACAGGAGGAATTGGAGGTCTGCGTGCCACTGCAAGTCTGCAGTCTCACTGAGATCACAGAAGCACAGTGGAAAATCTCACGACTGGAGTGTTGCAATGGGTGGGTACAGGCCATTGTAAAGGACAAGCTGGAACTGCAAGAAGAGGCGGTTGTCCTGGATGTGGGAGAGCAGCAGGAATACACGGAGTTCTGCTTGAGATGGGTGGTCAGCTGACTGGGAGTTTATGAGTCAGGATTAGAGGGCAAACCAGTGTAGGCAGCATTGTTGTGGGAGTCTGCTGCAGACCAGCTGATCAGGGAGAAGCAGATCAGGTTTCTTCAGCCAGCTGGAAGAAGCCTCACATTTCGAGACTCTGGTCCTCATGGGGGACTTGAACCACCCAGATAATCTGTTGCTGGAACAACACAGCAGGACACAGGCAGTCCTTGAGGTGTCTGAAGTTAATTGTTTAATAACTTCCTAAGACAGATGACTGAGGAGTGGATGAGGGAAGGTGTTCTGTTGGATGTGATAGCTGTTTGTAAACAAGGAGAACTGGTTGGGGATGCAAGGGCAGCAGGGATTGCAGCAGCCAAGGAAGGGTGGAGCTTCGGAACTGAGAGGAGGGAACAAGGCAAATAGCAGTGAACTTCAAGAGAACAACTTTTGGCCTATTCAGGGACCTGTTTGGAAGAATGCCATGGGAGGTTGTCATAGAGAACAGAGGGTTCGGAAGAACTAGTTGACTTTCAAGGATCACTTAATCCAAGCTCAAGAGTCCCATGAACAAGAAATCAAACAGAAGTAGCAGGAAGTCTGCATGGATGAATAAAAGGTTCCTGACTATACTCAAGCATAACAAGGAAGCATGCAGAAGCTAGAAGCAGGGACAGGTGACCCAGGACAAATAAGTATACACTGTCCAAAAGTGCAGAGATGGGGCTAAGAAAACTAAAGCCACATGGGCTTTACCCTGACAAGTGATGTGAGGCAACAAGGGTTTCTACAGGTATATCAGCAGCATAAGGAAAATGAAGGAAAATGTGGGCCCATTGGTTTATGGGGCAAGGAACATGGTGACAGAGGATATAAAAAAGTTCGAGGCATTCAATGCCTTCTTTGTCTACACCTTCATGTGTCAGATTTGCTTTCAGAAATCCCTGGCCCAAAACCAGTGGGGAAATCCAGAGCAAGGAAGAACTATTCTTAATGTAGGAGGATCAGGCTAGGAAACATACCAAAAGATTAGACATTTTTCTATGTAAGCCCATGAATGGGATGGACCCATGACTGCTCGGGGAGATGACTGCTGTCTTTATGAGGCCAGTTTCGATCCTCTCTGAAAGGTGATATTAATCAGGTGATCAGAGAAGGGAGGTGCTTCATGGGGATTGGAAGAAAGAAAGTGTCACTCCTGTCTTCAAAAAGAGCAGGAAACAGGACCCAGGAACCCTTGGTCCCTGGGATGTGTTGGGGCAAAAACCTGTAAACTATTTCCAAACACATGAAGGAAAGCAGATAATTTGGAGTAGTCAGTAAGCATTTAAAAAGGATAAATCATTCGTGACCAACCTGACGGCCTTCTACAATGGGATGACTGACTCGGTGGACAACAGAAGAGCACTGGATGTTCTTTATCTGGACTTAAATAAGGATTTTGACACTGTCTCCCATAACATCCTCATAGATCGACTTAGGAAGCACAAACTAGATAAGAAGTCGAACTATCATGAGTCCAGTGAATCTCTGTGAATATGATTAAGGGTTTGGCGTATCTTCCATATTATGAAAGGCTGAGAGATCTGGAACAATTCAGCCTAGAGAAGAGGAGGGCCAGAAGGATCTTGTGCTTGTGTACAAATACCTGATGGGTATTTCCTTACAGGAAAAGAGGCAATGGCCACATAAATCAAAATGCAGGAAAAGCTATTTAAACATGAGAAGCCCTTTTGTACTGTGACTGTGGTTGAACACTGGCACAGGTTGCCCAGAGAGGTTGTGGAGTTTGGACCTCTGGAGGTATGAAACACCTGACAGGACACAGCCCTGAGCTACCTCCTGTAGCTGACCCTGCTTTAAGCAGGGAGTTGGACCACATATCTCCAGAGGCTCCTTCCAACCTTAACCATACTGTGTTTCTGTGATTGCTGTTTTCAAGCAGTCTATGCACTTTAAAATCAGCATTTTCAACTTATTGAATAATTTGAACAAGAACAGTGTCAAGAACTGTTCCTCAAGAACAGCACATAACACAAAAAATCGTAATAAAGATGAAGACAATGCACATGGCAGCATTGACAGAAGGAAATACACTTGTCAGAATGCATTATAGTCTTATAACACACTTTGAAGCACAGAACATTGCTTTATGCAATATTAAACATAATCCGAAAAGAAACTGCTCATCGGTTGAATTTTTCTTTATTTTAAGTTAATGAAAATGCATGTCCTCAGACCTGGGAGGTTGATGCTGTTCCAGTTTCTGTTTACTGCAAGTGAGAACCCCATAGCCACATAGCGATTAACACCATAATCACGCAGGTCTTGTTCATCCTTAACAACATCTATGATTTTGAGACAGTAACAGTTATTGTTCTTTGTTATATGGTGAAATGCATTGTCATAAAGTACAATGGCCTGCTGAAGAGTAACACTCCTATGAATAGAGGAAAAATACATATTTGTTGTTCTTTTGTGCACACAACTATACTTCTCTAAAGCAGATCACAGAAACCAAGGCTGAAGTGATGTTTTCATTCTAGCTGTCCCTTTTCCATTTCTTCTTTGAGACCAACATTCCCAGTACTTAGTGTCTGTTTAAAACACGAATGTTTTTTATAGTATGCAAAAATGTAGTTGTTTTTTAGGTATGTGACAGTGAAAACATTTCTCTGTTTGCATATTCCAAGCAGAAATAGCATACTCAGACAACCCTGTAACTCAGAAACTAGAAACTCCAATAAAAAGGAAAGTAGCTTATTTCATTGAGACCACTATTGCCAAGGTTGTAGTATTTTCAGTATAATAGTTGTTTAAACTGTCTACTTTACTATGGATGTAAGTTTTCTTCTGTGATGCAAAGCTTTTTCAGGCTCAGTGCTCACTCACTAGAGAAGCAGGAGGTATTCAGTTTCATGGAGCAAACGCAATCTAAGAAAATTCAGCTTGAAGACATAATTTCAAGAAAGACGGAAAGGTGTAAGTCTGCCAATGATTTGGAGTGTCCAGCTTTCATAAATCCCTCCAGTAAAACTATGAGATCAAACAACTTTAGCAAGCAGGAGGATTTATTTAAAAAATAAATAGATAAATGAATAAATAAATAATCCTATCATTTTCTTTTTAATTCCTCCCACCATTAATTTGGAAAACTTGAAGATGTATAACCCAGGAAGAATTTGTATATTGCTACTCTGCTGTAATGTCAAGCACTCAATGTAGGCTTCCATTGTAGTTTTCAGGAAATTTGTTTTGGACAAATAGTGCTAAGGTAGGTAAACCAAATTTACTACTGCCAGCTCAGCTATTTGGCCTCAGAAGTGTTGTAGGGAAAGGAGAAAAAAAAAAAAAAAAAAGCAAAACTTAAAGCAATTGAATAGAATTTAGGGAAACAGGAGTCAGATCAGTAGTCCATAGGTGGCTTACTGTAGCTCCAGAGTGAAGGTGCAATGGCCACAGAGGAGGGAGATTTGAAGATAACCATTTACTGTGAAGGCTTCATCCTACAATTTGAAATCATTTAAAGTACTGAACTGCAGGAAGGAGAAGGAGATTTTATTCCTCACTTGTGTTATAAGTGTTCAGCCAAGATTTTCAGATGGGGAAGGATTCTTCCCTATGATATTGAATGTACAAGAATGTTCTGAGGAAATGTCAACAGACGATTTATGCTTTTCATTGCTGACTTTTAGTTCATTAGCAGTTTAGTCTATACCTCCAAGCTACATGAGATATTCTCAGATATGCTTTCTGACACTCATTTGTTAAATATCTGTCATTATCTGTCATGCAGAATCAGGAACCACAGTGTGAAAGGTCGGATCTGTTCCTTATGAGCTTTGTTCACAGCAAAATCCCAATGTTACACCCAGAGAAGGAAATGATTCGTTATAAGGAAAAAAAAAAGTCAAACAAACAAAAAAAATTATCTGATCTCACTGAGTTTTAGACAATTCAGTGGAATTCCTGAGAAGATTCTCTTAGTAAATAAATAGACATAGAATTTTTTGGGGTACATTTTAAACATGATTTTGATTAAAAACAGAGTGCATAGTCTTTTGTTCTTTGCATTAACAGTGTGTCAGCAGGCCTTTCTTGTTTGATGAAGGACTGCAAAAGCTGGCTGAGTGCAATTCAAGGGAATAATTATATCACCCTATGAATTAAATCTCATCACTGCTTTTTCCAGAAAATCTGACGAGCAACAAGAGCAAGGGGAGCTGCAATGAATTTTCAATGAAAGAGTGTGTTTGCTTTTGGAGCAGATATTTTCAGCACATTTGGTTTAACTCATTGTCACAGCCCCAAGAAATAGTCTGACAGCAAAGAGAAGAAAGTTTCAATACAAGTTAACCAAGAAAAATAGCAAGATACTTCAAGGTAGAGTCCAAAACAAATATGGGTATTCAATTGTTATGCAGGGTTCAGTTTCATGTTTTCAGACTGCTGCTGTAAACTCATTGAAATGAGGTTGGAAGAACGAAACTCATTCATATTTTATCATACATATTCCAGAATACTGCAAGGTGGTAAGACAAACAGAGACATGTTGAAATCAGATATTTTATTGTGCAGACTATAAGGCAATTTTCATAGTTACAGCGGAGTCATGAAGGCAACTGGGCCACTCAGTGAAATTAAACACAGTAAATTAAAGACACATGTAGTTAGCTCTTTGTATTTATTGCTCTCTCCATTTTCAGTGCATCTGAATATGGTCAGGATCAATTTCATAAAATCTCTTGTGGCAGAATTCCTCTGTTCTCTTTTTTCTACTTTCCTGTAAAAAGGGACCCTAGTGAATACCAAAAACCAGATTACAACTAGTATTAAAGGAAGTATATATGCAAAAATGGTTCTTAGGGAGCTCTCAGTTCCCTGTGTTCTTTGTTTGCTTTTCTGTGTGGGGGTCTCAGAGGGCAATGAACTGATCATCACCACCCAAACTGGGTCTTTCGTATTCCTTTTCAAACATTTGGGCAAAAATATTTGGCTTGGTTTTGGTTTTCTGTTTGTTTGTTTGTTTGGGTTTTTTGTTGTTGATGTTGTTGTTTTGTTTCAACTGTCTCTGTAGAAGCTGGTAATGAGAACAAATAAAGAAAAACCCACAAAGTTTCTGACAGATTCACGTTAATTTCTCCAATACTTGCTGGAAAGCAATTAGGTATTAGAGGTGGGGTTTTTTTCTTTTTTTTTTCTTTTTTTGTTTGTTTGTTGGTTGGTTGTTTTTTGGTGGTGGTGGTGGTTTTGTTTGTGTTGGTTTTTTTTGTTTTTCCTTAATATGTTGTTTAAAGTAATTTTAAAACTATCTTCCTTTATAATAGATGGGGAAAATGGAATTGTTTTTCTTCATATACAAAATGAACTCCAGAAGATGTGTCAAAAAATTCTAAGATCCATAGTACAATACAACAAACTGAAACTTTTATCTGAAAAACCAAAAAAAAAAAAAAAAAGCAGGGGGCGCGAATGTTTTTTTAAAAAGGTAACATTATCTATTTATATGTCACAAATGCTTTACTACATTATTCTTATTCCTACATTCCTGCAGCAGCTTCAGAGTTGGTCAGCTCATGTTCTCATGAGCATCCAGTTTAACACAAAATAGTCCACTCTGCTCTCTAACTGAGCTGGTACTGGTCTCCCTCAGTGCCTAAACCAGTGGTGCAAGCCAGGGTAAGTGCTGAGACCTTCACTGGAATCAGTTATCTCACCCAATGGGAAATTAATGACAACACAACAATGAACCTTTTGAGACTCAGAGTGCCCATCTGCCTAAGTACTGGAATTGTAGACTTAGGAATAAGTACTGAGTTTGTTTTTCAGAACAGACGATCCATCAAATTGGGCAGAGGGGTGGGGGGGTGGAACAGGTTTCTAGGATGGGAATAGGTAACTCACTCTTTCATTTCAACTTTACAAATATTTTGCTTAGACTATCTGTCTGTATTCATCTACAATGTTTTATCTCTTTCTATTTTTGCACATGCAGATTTCTCCTGCCACATTCTATTTCCTTTTTTAAGTAGAAAAGCTGAAAGGAGAAGCTATAAACATGATGGAAAGTACATAGAGAAATGTAGAAAGCACTCCAATGGGGAAAAAAAGTAGCGTGTAACATTGTCAGGAAGACAGTACTTCAAAGTAAGGCAGACTTGCTGAATCATTTATGCTGCCAACTTTAATCCTCATGGTTCATAACTTTCAAGAGATTGATTTAGCAATCTTTCTGGTATTTTGAAACATAATGACTCAATGTTACATTTCCAATGCTGCCCTCAGGGTCTTTGCACAGATGGCAAAATATTTCCTGGGCATCTCTGGCTGACTGTCAGCCTGTGGTCCTGCATGTTTGCACCTGCTGGCATTCTCTTCCAAGGATAACCATGTAGCTTCAGGCTCCTGAGGTCTCAGAGAGACTGACACCTTGAATTATCAATGAATTCTCTATTTCTCTTCCTCCCCTGCTCTTTTCTTGAAGAGCTGCTCAGTTGACCTGACAGGATATTTCTCTTATTCCTAGGGGAAAAGGATTTGGTTTATTTTCATATGAATCTGCCAGCCTCAATTCATCTGCTTACTACAGTGAAAGTTATTTGCTGCATTTGCTTCAAAGAAAGACATTAAGTCAATTAAACTAACTCAACACATTTCCCCAGAGGAGTACAACGGAGGTGTAGAGGAAAAGCCATCTTCCTTTCATGTCCTTCTCTGGCAGAAGCATTTGCTGGAGATAGGGGGAAGACTATGCATCAGTTTGTGGCGAGGCAAGAGCTGCACGAACACTTTTCCAACTCGCCTGATCCTGAGCTGGGCCAAAGCACTCAACTCTTCCCTTTATAAACAAGCTCAAGTCTAGATCTGAAAAGGACAGTTCTAGTCTGCAGATTGAAGTTTTCTCAAAGCTACTGTACACAGCCACCTCTCATAAAACAGCTATTAAAACCTGTTGAAGTTAATGCATTAAAGAAGAGTGCTTTTTCATGTGGAGAGGTGTGGGAAAGGTTGGAGGAGGATTCTTTTCAGCCATGCTGCAGCACTATAAACCTCTGAGGTCTGTGTAGCCAAAGGGCTAGGTAATTCAAGGAGCATGACAAGAAAGGATTTTCTTGTCAGCCTGGCAGAATAGCAGAAGTATCTGGGCATGTGACATTAGTGACGACTGTTGCAGATCTTCTGAGCTATGTTATTCCCAGAGTATACCTTCAGTACAATGAATGTAATTTATAATCCTGAACATGATTAAAAACCAATCAAATTTATTATGGAGTTGTCTAGGAGCACTACAGATGTCTTATTAGTGTTCTTCTTATGATCTCTCCCTCACCTCAATGCCACATACGGATTTATAACAGTGAAGGCTGGATCAAAACTGAAAAAAACTGTGAGTTTCCTTTACTGGGAACCAGCATAGGCTAAAATTAAGAGTATCAATTTGAGCTCCCGCTCTTTAAATTTATTTTAATTCCAGTAATGTGTGCTTTTCCCAAGTCCTGATCAGGTAGGAATGCAAATCTTGCCTTGTTGGAAAAATTCTGATGAAATCTTTTTCTTTTTTACTACTTTTTTTTTTTTTTTTCCATTTTCTGGCATCTTGCCAGGGGCAAACTGCAATAAATTCTGTCTGTATGGATTCCAGACTAGTATTTCAGCACATGGTGCTTTATTATATTTACTTTCAAATATTTTGGGAAGGAATAGTAGTGAAATAGAGCAAATTGTGGGGAACACAGGTTTAGGGAAAGATGGACAGCATTGGTCGCATAAGGAGAATATTTAAGGGAATACCTTATATTAGAAAAACTTTATTTCACTCTGTGCATATACTGTGCACTATATTATCACTAAATCTGAGGAAAATTATTCTGGTAAGAAAAGCCATGCTTTTGAAAGCTGAATCCTTTTTAATAAGCACACATCTAGCTGAATAAAAAAGAAAAAAATCGGGTTAGCTGACAGGGAGAGAATGGAGTGGGTATTTGGAAAGAGAAAAGAAGAATGGTTTGGAGACAGGGATGACACAGTGCTATTGCTCTTGCAACAACAGAGAAAACTGAGCAATATCTGATCTCACAAGGATTTCCTGTCCATTCTAGCTTCAATGGCAACTTTTTTTCTTTTTTTTTTTTTTTAAATACTGGCACTCTCAGCATGTGCCTACTAAGTGATTATGCCTTAAATCAAGAGATGATCCTGTCACAGCTATTTCAGGATAAGTTACTAAATGATGATACTAAAAAATGTCCAAAAGTCATGGAAATCCTTTTTTTTTTTTTTTTTTTAATATTAAAAAAGTGTACACTACTGCAGGAAAAATAACATTTCCCCACTTAGGACTGGCCTGTGAAAAGCAGAAAAAAGTGATAAATTTAAACATTCCCTTTGTAAGCCAAATTTAGTTTCACAGTCTCTCCATAATTTTTCTCATCTGACTTGGTTATTCATATGGAAGTGTTTTTTTATTGAGATTCAACTAGCCTTTCAGAAGTTGATGTTTAAGGATCATGTCCTCCAAGCTCAAAAATGGTTGACTCCATCAAGTAGCAAATCAAGGAAAAGTGGCAAGAGGCATGCATGGATAAGCAAGGAGCTCTTGACTGAATTTGGACATAAAAAGGAAGTGTATAAGAAGTGAAAGCAGGTGGCCCAGGAGCTGTACAGAGCTACTGTCCCATCTTGCAGGGATTGGACTAGAAAAGTCAAGGTCGACCTAGAGTTCCTGCAGGGAGCACAGGATGTCAAGAAAAATGAGAAAGGCTTCCACAAATACATGAACAGCAAAAGGAAGACTAGGGGAAACATGGGCCTGCTGCTGAGTGGGACAGGGGACCTGGTGAGAAAGGACACGAAAGAGGCCAAAGTACTCATCATCTTCTACAGGCCTGTCAGTCTGACCTCAGTGCTGGGGAATGTTACCGAGCAGGTCATGCTGAGTGGCATCACACAGCATGTACAGGACAACGACGTGATCAGGTCCAGTCAACGTGGATTTATGAAAGGCCTGACCAAGCTGATGTTCTTCTGTGACAAGGTGAGTCTCTTACTGAGTGAAGGAACTGGGATCAGTATTATTCAATATATTCATCAACGACCTGGATGAGAGAATAGAATGCACTGTCAGCAAGTTTGCTTATGACATCAAGCTGGGAGGAGTGACTGACATGCCAGAAGGCTGTGTTGCCATCCAGCGGGACCTGGACAGGCTGGAGAGTTGGGCAGGGAAAAATTTAATGAAATATAACAAAGGCAAGTGTAGAGTCTTGCTTCTGGGCATGAACAACCCCAGGTTCCAGTATAAGTTGGGGAATGACCTGTTAGAGAGCAGTGTAGGGGAAAGGGACCTGGGGGTCCTGGTGGACAGCAGGATGACCATGAGCCAGCACTGTGCCCTTGTGGCCAAGAAGGCCAATGGCATCCTGGGGTGGATTAGAAAGGGTGTGGTTAGTAGGTTGAGAGAGGTTCTCCTCCCCCTCTACTCTGCCCTAGTGAGACCACATCTGGAATATTGTGTCCAGTTCTGGGCAGTTCAAGAAGGACAGGGAACTGCTTGAGAGAGTCCAGTGCAGAGCCACGAAGATGATTAAGGGAGTGGAGCATCTCCCTTACGAGGAAAGGCTGAGGAAGTTGGGTATCTTTAGCTTGGAGGAGACTGAGGGGTGACCTCATTAATGTTTATAAATATGTAAAGGGTGAGTGTCACAAGGATGAAACCTGGCTCTTCTCAGTGACAACCAATGATAAGACAAGGGGCAACGGGTATAAACTGGAACACAGGAGGTTCCATTTAAATTTCAGAAGAAACTTCTTAATGGTGAGGGTGACAGAGCACTGGAACAGGCTGCCCAGGGCGGGTTGTGGAGTCTCCTTCTCTGGAGACATTCAAAACCCACCTGGACACATTTCTGTGCAACCTCATCTAGGTGTTCTTACTCTGGTAGGAGGATTGGACTAGATGATCTTTCGAGGTCCCTCCCAATCCCTAACATTCTGTCATTCCATGATTCTGTGAAGGAAAGGTTCTGGATGTTGTCCACCTTCAGTAAAGACCTTGACACCTATTTCCACAGAATTCTCCTGGAGAAACTGACTGTTTATGGCTTGGATAGGCATACACTTCATGAGGCAAAAAACTGGTCAGATGTCCAGGTCCAAAGAGTTATGGGGAATGGAGTTAAATCCTGTTGGTGGCTGGTCATGAGTGGTGCTCCCCAGGGCTCAGTATTGGGGCCAGTTCTGTTTAATCTCTTTGCCAATGATCTGGATGAAGGCATTAAGTGCACCCTCAGTAATTTTGCAGACAATACGAAGTTGCATGGAAGTTTTGATCAGCTCAAGGGCAGGAAATCTCTATAGAGGGATCTGTACAGGCCAATTGTATGAGGCTTAACAGGCCAAGTGCCAGGTCCTACGCTTGGGTCACAACAACCCCATACAATACTACAGGCTTGGGGAAGAGTGGCTGGAAAGCTGCCAAGCAGAAAAGGACCTCGGGGTGTTGATCAGCAGCCAGCTTAACATAAGCCATCAGTGTGCCCAGGTGGCCAAAACAGCCAACAGCATCCTTGCTTGTATCAGAAAGAATGTCGGCAGTAGGACTAGGGAAGTGATACTCACCCTGTACTTGGTACTGATGAGGGTGCAGCTCAAATCCTGTTTTCAGTTTTGGGCCCCTCACTACAGGAAAGACATTGAAGTGCTGGAGAGGATTCAGAGAAGGGCAATGAAGCTGCTGAGGGGTCTGGAGCACATGTCTTATGAGGGGTGCCTGAGGGAACTGAGGCTGTTTAGCCTGGAGAAAAGGAGACTAAGGAGAGACCTTATTCCTCTCTAAAACTATGCGAAAGGAGGTTGTACCTTTGAGGGTGCTGGTCTCTTCTCCCAACTACCAAGTGACAGGATGCGAGAAAATGTCCTCAAGTTGCACTGGGGGAGGTTTAGATTTGATATAAGGAAAAACTTCTTCACAGAAAGAGTTGCTAAGCACTGGAACAGGCTGCCCAGGGAAGTGGTTGAGTCATTATCCCTGATGGTATTGAAAAGACATGCAAATGAAGTGCTTAGGGACACGGTTTAGTGGTGGACTTGGTAGTGTTAGGTAACGGTTGAACCTCTTGATCTTACAGGTATTTTTCAAACAAACTGTTTCTGTGATTCTTTGACTCAGTCTTTATCAGTAAAAGCAGCCTTCAGGAATCCCAGGCTCCTGAGACCACAGGGAAAATCTGGAGCAATGAAGACTTAGTCTTCATAGAGGAAGACCAGGTTGGGAAGCACTTAGAAAAACTGGACATATATAAGTACATGGGGCCTGAGGGAATGCACACATGGGTGCTGAGGGAGATGTCTGATTTCATTCCAACGCTAATCTTGATAATCTTTAAATAATTATGGTGACTGATAGAAGTGCCAAATGACTGGAAGAAAGCAAATTTCACTCCTGGCTTCAAAAATGTCAAGAAGAGAGACCTAGCTTTGTGAATGAGACTGACTTTAGTAAGAATTTTGACAATCTGCCATAACACCCCCATAGGCACTATGACAAACTATGGGTTAGATAGGTGGACAGTGAGATGGATTGAGAACTGGCTGAGGGTCATGATCAGTGCACAAAGTCCAGTCTGTGGTTATACTAGTGGTGTCCGTCAGAGGTTAATATTGGGATCAACATCTTTCAGCACCTTTGTTAATACCTGGACAATGAGACCAAGTATACCCTCAGCAAGTTTGCAGGTGATACAAAACTGAGAGGAATAGTTAATACATTTTTGCTACTGTTCAGAGAGACCTTGATGAGCTGGAGAAACAGATAAACAAGAACTTCATGAAGTTCAAGAAAGGGAAATGTAAAGTTCTGCTCATGGGTAAGCGTAATCTCAGCCAACAGAACACACTAGGAGCTAACCAGGACTAGTGGACAACAAGCTGACCATGAGCCAGCACTGTGCCCATGCAGTGAAAAAGGCCAACAGCATCCTGGACTGCATTAGGAAGACTATTACTGGTAGGAAGAGGGAGATGATCCTTCCCCTCTGCTCAGTACTGGTGAGACACCCATGGAGCTCTGGGTCCAATTCTGAGTTCCCCAGAACAGAGAGACATGTGTTCACTGAAGTCCAGTGAAGACCACAAAGATGGTTAAGGGACTGGATATACTAGAAGAGGCTGAGAGAGCTGGGAGTGTTCAGCCTGGAGAACAGAAGGCTCATGGGCAGGTCATCTATATCTATAAACATTAATACCTGAGAAGGGGAAAGAAGGAAGACCGAGACAGACTCTTCTCAGTAGTGTCCACTGACTGGATAGGATGCAATGCACAAAACCAAAAATAAACAACCAACCAAACCATGAAATCAAAACCAAACACTAGAAAACACTTTTTTTTTTTTTCCCCCCCACTGTGAGGGTGGTAAAACACTGCCCATGTAGTATGTGGACACTGTCTTTGGAGATACTCAAAACCCAACTGGACAGGGCACTGAGCACAGAGGGGTAGACTAAGTAATATCCAGAGGTTCCTTCAAGCATCAACTACTATGCGATTCTGTGAAACTGCAAGTGTAAGACTGTAATTGTAGGACTGGCAGTTTATATGATTCACATCAGCTTCATCCATTGACTTAGCCAAATTCAATATCATCAGCTATCAGCATCACATATATCAACAACATACAATAAATTGGAAATCTCAGATCATGCAAGTCTAGGTTTAGTTATTCTCATTTGATAAAAAAAATCTGAAATAAACTGTGATAAAAGATATATGGAATTAAGGGAGAGAATACACTTTTCTCTGTGAAGTGAATAGCATTTGAATTTCCATTTCAACAAGGACAAGATACATACAGTGACAGTGAATAATGTCAGACCCCCAGACTTCATGAAACAGACAAAGGGGCAGCTTCAGGACAGAGGAGCAGCCTCTATCTGAATTTTATTTCTTGGCTTTCTGAAATTGAACTGTTAATGTCATTTGGGGTTTGGTTGGATTTTTTTTTATTTTTTAATTTATAGATATAATTGCTTTAGCAGCAGCAGCTCTAATTGTAGCAATTAGCAATGTCACTTTTTTCCTCTTAAAAAAAAAAATCCAGCTGAGAGTGTGGAAAGAAAGTATAAAAGAAATGAGATTAAAGGTATTGAAGATTTCCCATGGTGGTATATTTCATTTATACTCTTACTAAATAAAGAGACGGCAGCATAATTTTAATTTTGGAGTTTAACGTGCAGTTTTGAGAAGAAGAAGAACCATGAGCATGTGAAGGAATTAATACAGACCACAAAAAAAATCCTGTCTAGCCTAGGAGATCATCTGTTCTTCACCTGAACAAAACCTTGATTTTCCATTTCAGAATTCCCTTTGTCTTGATGTGCTGCTTACTCAAAGGCAGGTGAGTGTCAAAAAAAGCCAATAAATATATAACTAAACAAACTCCTGATATCTGTGTCACATTTTGAGACCTTTCTTGCACCCTTAGTCTGTATTGATAAAGCCAACCAGCTTACTGACTTCTGTTCATTCGTCACAGTGCTGATGTAACTTGGAAATGAAAAAAAAAAAAAAACAAAAAACAAGGCCACCTACATTTCCAAAGAGCTTCTTGAATTTTTTCTAGAAATAGGTTGTATGCCCGACCTCTCCTAGTTTTGCATGTGAAACTACCCCGTCAACGGCTTCATCTTCTTGGAAAGCAGGTAATGAGAGAGGAGCTCTATAGCTTGTCCTCTTGCCCCATTCTTCATTTTCATAAAGCAATTACTAGTAGTACCCTGTAAGGCCAAGCTGGATGGAGATGCTCCACCTCTGCTACCCAAGTGATATGCCATGGGCAGACAGTAAATCACTTAAGTCATTGGTCAGAGATAGAACACAATGGCATATTGCATTTTATCATCAGTCTCTAGTCAGCAAACGGGTATCTCACTGTTCTCAAAATCATGTCAGCTGCTTTTGACTCTTTCTTGCAAATCCACCTCAAAATCCTCTCAAATAATTACACGAGAATTTTACACAGATTCTGGGCATGCAACTGAAATTAAGGTATGCCAGATGTATCAGACAAACTGAAAGAAGAACACATTTTTAAAGGAAGGATAAAGATGCAAGGCTTTTGGGTGGCCTTTAGAAGAATAGCTATGGTAATCCCAGTTCTGTTTGAGGACTCTCTTTCAGCTGCCATTAATACACTAAACAGGTGCACATTTAAGCCACTTTTAAACCATTCTCCCAGACATACAAGCTGCACCTCTCTAGCAGCCTAAGTACAATTTCTTCTTCTCAGCCAGCACGTAGCATTTTCAATAGTCTGTTATATATTCTGAGGTAGTCCAGATGATATACAGCAATTATTTTACAAAACACTGATTTGCAGCTCAGTATAATTTCCTGGAACATCACATCTTAACACAAAATGGCCACTGTCTGCATACCCTTTGAGAAGAATATTGCTATAAGGCAAAAAAAGGCAGATATATGTAGCTGTTTGAGTTTATATCATGAACAAAAGGCTTTAATGCACCAGAATACAGAGACTTTAACTATATTCCAAATTTTTCCCTTTATGCTCTAGCAAGGGGGATACAAAAAGCTAATTAAACTCTGGATGGATGCTCCTTTGTAGGAGGAAAGAAAGGAAGGGTGCAAGAGTGAGGTTTGTCTGTTACCTGTAGAATATAAATATCTTCCTTGCAATAAGGCAGAAAGTCAGTGTTTGGAGGCCAAGTCACTGTCTGGAGAGAAGACAAAAGGAGGAAGGAAATTGTAAAGGAAACCAAAGCAATGGGAAACAGAAAATTGGCATTTACTTGACAGAATAGTTGATCAGGAAAAAGAGAGAACAAGTAAAATATATCTTTTCCAAAAAAAAAAAAACATGTATGAAAAGGTTAAGAGAAGTTTGAATATGTATCAGTTAGGATCTTTGGATGTTTTGAGTTTTGATCTCCCTTTAGAGAAGGCTTATTATCATCAAGCTTTCAAACTACAAGGTGTGAATGTAGATGAAATCCAATGACAAACTACAACCTAGAAAAGGTTGCCTGTGTTGGTTGGCTGTGAAAA
The DNA here is from genome assembly GCF_037038585.1 of Patagioenas fasciata. Classification (NCBI taxonomy): domain Eukaryota; kingdom Metazoa; phylum Chordata; class Aves; order Columbiformes; family Columbidae; genus Patagioenas; species Patagioenas fasciata. Next base: position 36,583,955 of record NC_092560.1, read on the forward strand.
GAATACAGGATTAAGCTGTGTTTCAGTTAGTGGAATTTGTTCTTAACCATCTGTTCCACATCTTGAATTAATATTAGAGCCTTCCCTGGAGTGGCTGTGGAGTCTAAAATAGTTCTGTGTCAAGAAAACGGCCAGAGTGACAAACAAGTGGTCATGCCTGATCAACATGAGTGATGTCCAAAGGCATTGCTCTGGGTAGCAGCAGCAAGAGTGTCTGACAATGTCTCTTCTCCAAGCACACTGCAGATCAGGTTGTGGGGATGGCAGTATTGTAAGGAAAAGAAAAACAGGTTATTATTGCCTTCTGACATCACTGCAAATGTACAATGGCAGGGGTGAGGAAGGGATAGAGAAACACTTTAATGGCTTTTTCCGGCAAATTAATTATTATTGTTATAGAGAAAATTCACCTAGCTGACCCCCTGTCATTTATTCTTCGCAAGTTTTCATTTTAGGATCTTTTCAAAGGGAAACACTTTAAAGAGGATAACTTTCCTTAAAGTAGTGCTCATGGGGGTGACCCAGCTGCACTAAAACATCTAGCAGGTGAGTTCAGTTTCCTTTGAAGACCATTTCATTATGGCAAATAGAGACGGAAGGACAAGGTACCTAATATATTTGTGCCATCAAAACATTAGTACAAGTTCAGTTTTTCATTAACAATTCCATGCCATACATTTAGCTTGTAAAAAGTCATTCATTCATGTCTGTGTGTAACATCCCTGAGAGAGTTTCTCCAGTCTCCTGTTATGACCTTTCAGATACTCACCAAGGGTTGTCAGTCATTTGTTCAGCCCTGGACACTGGATCCTCAATGGAAATGATAAAATTATAGCCTAGAGTATACCTCAGTTATGAAATTCAGTGTACTGCCACCTTCAGTAATAATGCAGAGGTCAACATCAGTGCTACAATTCACTTGTCGCAGTAACCATGGGTTGCCCCATATTAGAGGAATGATGCTGTTTAAGTGAGGACTACATGGTGACACTTTTCTTACTCATGGGGGTTTCAGTCTGTGCTAAAGCTTCCTGGAGCTTTGAACAATGATATGAAGATGGACAAATATAGGATAGTTTCTCTATTTCTTCTGATGGCTGTTCATCACATCAAACAGCTTTTTTAATTATTATGTGAATGAGTTAAGTGGACCTGCTTTAGCAGGTGGGTTGGACTAGGTGACCTCCAAAGATCCCTTACAACCCCAACCATTCTGTGATTCTGTGAATACTGCGAATAACTAGCATCTTGTTCTTTTACTCTTAATGAGCAACTGCATCATCTTTCCTCATCTCTCCTTTATCTTAACAGTGAGTTTGCCATTGTAAACTAATTCCTTTATATTAATTTTTCCAAATGGTGCCCTCCAGAGAACATTAAGAAGAATCCATGGCTTAATAGTCAGGCCTATGAATTCCACAGTTCATGTCCAAAATTCAACTGGAATTTAGCTCCTTTGCAGCCCAGCAGTCCTTAATCTGTTAATGGTTAGAAATTGAGGCTATAGTAGTAGTGAGGATGTGCTGGACTTGGTCACTGAATTGCTGTAAATCTACCAACAGCTGCAGCTCATTTGTCTATATTGTACATACTGGATTTTGCTTCAGACATTTATTAAAAGGTGCAATTGACACTTTATCTCAGCATGTGAATGGAGATGAAACAAGGTGTGAAAGACAGTCCCTCCCTTGCCCTGCCAAGATGTTACCCTGTGATGTGAGATATCACTCGTTCCACATCAGTCAACCTGGAGAATCATGAGTGCTTTTTACACAGTAGGGCAGGCTGAAAGAAATGTTTCCCTTTCTCCAATCCAGAATATCACCTCGAGGACCTCAGAGAATTTGATTGGCATTTGCTTGTTGTTAAGCAGGTAAATGTCATAAGATTGATGTGGGAAGAAGAGCTGTCCTTTTTTTTCTTTCTCTTTAACTCTGCAGTCACTTTTAACCTAGCTCTCTTCTCTGCCTCTCTGCCAGATATGGCTGTACTATTATCTCAAGTATTCAAAATGGCAGAAGCTGTTTGCCTGAAACTTAATTCCTTTGGATTAGATAGGAAAGGCTTGTAAGCTCAGCTGCTGTTCAGGTGAGGGAACATAAGGGTAAACCAGACAGAAAATCTTTATATGTACAGGATAATTCCCTGAGATCCTGCATATGGTCAGTATATTATCTGTGAGTTCCAAAATTGTCATTATCACTGTAGAAGCAGAGTAACCAAGCGCACTTAAGAAAGTTTTGGATTCTTTGCATATCTTTCCATTGTTTTGAGTTTTAACATTAAATTGTTTTACCTCACTGTAGCCTCACATAAGTGAACATGGTAAGAAAAGAGTATTGATTAATGCTTCCTGGACATCTGGGCCAAAATTTTGTTTCATTACTCTTCCAGTAATTTCACTGCTCTCTTTTTCTTATGATTACATAGTAAATGAAACCATGACTCTGAGAACAGTTAATTTATCTAGAAATCCTGTACAGCGTCTCTGGCCATAGCAGCGGTAAAACAACTTAAAATTTACTCATCTCAGATTGGAAACATTTTAACAGACTTGGAGAGCTTGCAAATATTATATCATCATAAAAATATTTTATCATCAGTTATACATACAAACAGCCTCTGATGTACACCTGGAAAAATTGTAGTTTTTTCATGAAGACAGAATCTGCTAAGATGCTGCATTCAAAAAACCAGAATACTTACCCAGTATTTGCTGTTCTTCCTCATGGGACTGTTTAATTTGAATAATACAAGTCCTACAGCTTATTGGGGCTTAAGCAACTTATATTTCCAAGAAATACACCTGGAGAGTACCAGGACACATCACTTTGCCAAGGTCTGGCAGATATTTGAATAATCACTTTTCTTGCACATTTCTTCTTACCCTGAGGAGCTAAAACTAAGGGATATCATAGAACATTTACCATTTTACTCTGGTATGTATTCATTGAATTTCATAAGCTTGTCTTCATAAACCAATGAATTATTCAGTTCCTTTGCTATTTAACTGAATATTTTACATGAAGAAAGAAAAATGCTTTAAATCATAAGAAATGACAGTCTTAAAAAAGAAAGTCGTCTGAACCTGCATCATCTTTTGCATGATTCAAAGGAAAAGCAGCATCTGAACTAAGCCAATACTCATCCCTTAAACCTAAATATTTCATTATAAAGGTTCTCCTGGAATTCTGAACTAATATTAGCCCTCCTCCCTACGTTCACAGTGGTCATTTCAGAGATATTGAATTACAGAGCATCTCACATTCCCTGCCTGCTTGCTCCAGCAGCAGGTCCTGGTTGTGACACAGTGCTTCATGGCAGTGCAACCTGGAGACTACACCACTTTATCTCACTGAACATGGTTTGTGATTTGGGAATTTAGAATATTGTAACAGAACAATAACTGTTTCAGATTTTTCTTAACAAATTGCCAGAGCTAACAAGAGTTCATATGATATTTTTGGATTAAGAATTCTTCATATGTTGCATAGCAGGGCACTATGTTGGAGGTTCCACAAACCACTTCTGACATACAGTATGAAGCCTCTGAGTAAACTCTACTGTTATTTTTCTCCTGCTGTGTTTGTTTCAAAGTCACAGGGATTCCTTAAGGATAAGTACTGATAGGCTGCAGTCAAAGGGGTGTGCATTTGCCAACATGCTAATAGATTCCCCCACCAAAAAATGCCTTAAAAAGGTAGGCATTTTCTTGTTGTTGCAATATTCAACCAATTATTCTTCTAGCACAAGTGGTTAGGATGAATCAGTGACATCTCCCTCTTTCAAGCAAAAGGGCTGGAGCAGATTAGCAGTTGCCTAGAAACATCGTATTTTTTTTTACTCTCTGTGTAGTTAAAGTAGAATGGTCTTTCACAAACACAAAGCTTTCAAAGCTGTGTTTGCAGATCTGACAAATATTATTTACAAAGCTACAAACAATTTAATCAAAGGAAAACATGAAATCTTTGAGGACTGAAATTAACTGCAAATGATTAATTCAATGATGTAAAAAAATTTGGAGGTTTTGATAATATTCTTCTTCAGGATTCTGATGATGTTTCCTAATTTAAAAGATACAAGTAAACAGCTGAGGCATAGCTTCCACATAACTTTGTATGGGTGGAGTTTTACACCTGACCTTATAAAGAGCCCAAACAATGGAAACACAAAATTTTAAAATAATTTTCATCACAATATAGTCAAATTATTTTTCAGTGGCACATCTTTTATCTGGGGCTACTTGCCATGTTATCCATTTTTTTCGAAAAGATGGCTTTAAAATAGTTTATGTATAATATAGTACATCCTAGTATTTTGAAATGAGATTGGCTCATTAATCAACAGTCTATAACAACTAGAAAGCAAAAATAAAGCAAGTATCACTTGAGATCCAGCTCTCCTGTAAACTTGGAGCACACATCAGCAATACACTCTCTCCTTTCTTCCCATTTCCATTACTTTTAATTTTGTTTATAGCACAAGAAAATTTGCACACAAAGGAAACCAATGTGTGTCTCATCCTAAAGAGAAATAAACTGGTAATCAGGCAATGCATTTGTGGGCAAATATAACAAGCCTGTAGTAGCACTGAAAGGCAGTGGAGCATAAGACAAATGGCTCAGAAACATGTTATCTGGAGAGCCTTTTGAAAAATGATCTTATACATTAAAAGAAGTACAGCAGTTAGACTTGGCTATGAGCATAGGAGATCTTATAGACAGAAAGATGAGATCAACAGTAGCCAATGCAAAAGCTTCATGTCTGTCACACACCTCTAACTATTTTGCACTTTACTGTCTTTCTTTACATAGAAAGTAATATACAACCAATATAAAGGACTAAAAATGTGTGAGAGAAAGGACAGCAAGCCCCATTCCCACAAGACTACTGTAGAGTTTTGTTATGAGGGGAAGAACATGTTGGTGCCAGCTGGGTTTGGGTCCCCAGCTAGTTTCAGCATTGATCAAACCAAACCTGAGGTTTCTCATATTTCATCTGTAGCTGGTTAGAGTTTGTGTGTGAAAATCTACCAATAAAATCTACTCTTAAACTTTAAATGTTGTGAGCACAGGTCTTCCCTGTTTGACCCACAGCACTTAGAGCTAAGTATTTTCCCTTGTAATTTCTACACTATCAGGGAAATCAGGACCTGCTCTTTGCCAGACAATAGATTTGGTATTGTCCTACTTGAAACATCATAGGCAAGCTATTTTATAGTGTAAATATGAACCTGCTACTGACAGCCTTAGGGTTTGCAAATGTTTCCATTTGATGTAACTGATGTGATATATGAGAATAAGGATCACATACTGTTTTCTCAATGCAAAAGAATGAACATGCATTCCCTATTAGTAAACTGAGATCACTGATTAAGATAAAGAAATGGGTGTTCACCTGTTATTTCTCCAGTCATGTTCCATTTTTCATAAATCAACAACAGAAACGTAGTTTCAAGCAATACAAACATGTTTATGAAGTTGTATCCTTTTGCCAGACACTTTATTTAATGCCTGCTTCTAAGCATTAGCACTAAATCTAGAAAGTTAACAAAATTTCAGCAGTCTTCTAAGGAATGATGACACTGAAGATCTTTGACATGCCTGCAAGATTATTCAGATATCTTAAACAGGCTGAAAGATTGTAGATTGTTTTGAACTTGATAAATTTAAGAGATCAAATTAATTGACAGCACTTAATTTATTGGAATATATGAATTTATTCTTCTACCACCCATAACACAGCAAGTGGATTAATCCCTTGGAAGCAAACTTGGGGCACAAATTCTGTTGTGAGCTTATGCATTTAACCCAAAATCACATATTTCAGGTAAAAATATGTTTCAACACCTTGGTAGTTTATTCATACAAAGTTAGACACTGTAACGATGTCACTGCTGTGTAAAATTGCTGAACTACACTGCTTTGTTGAATTGGTTCCCAGCTCTGTTGCAAGTCATTTCTACTGGCTTGTCACTTCTCTTTAAAATATCCTGACTTTTATTGCAACTTCCCTCAGTCTCTTCTCCTGACATCTTGAGTTTCTTGCCAAGAACATGAACACAAAACCTTTCCAGACTTTGAAACACCTCTCCAAAATCAGGACAGAAATATATGAGACTCATTGATTCACCAGATATAGAAGGGCTCAGTGACAGAGAAGAAAACCCTTGAAAACAGAGAGAGAAAATGACAAAGAAACAGGAAGTCCTTAGCTCATGAGACATATATCGCACTTTGTGAAGTCACATTTTTATAATGCTCTTTTACCTGCTAACACACATGACAGCTATGTTGCTTTATTAGACTTAAATGCTGGAGTGTTGCCTGACAGCAGTAATTTTGAAGTAAATTAAAATGTCAAGAAGGTGTTTGGGAGACAAAAGAGGAGGAAAAGTACACCCATACTTCTCTACTACAAGGCTGGTTCTGTTAGTGTTCCCAGAATGGTGGGGTCAGCAAGGCCTCTGAGGGGCACCCTCCTTTCCATAGTGGGGTTAGGTTCCCTGAAGATGAATAAACACCTTACTAAAAACTGTCATGCTTGTGTACTGCACGTTTTACAGAGTCATACACAATCACAGAACAGCTGAGACTGGAAGGGATCTCTGGATATCATCTAGCCCAAAGCCCTGCTAAAGCAGAATCACCTACTACAGGTCACACATGACTGTGTTTTGAACATCTCCAGAAATGGAGAGTCCACATCCTCAAAGGTCAACCTGTACCAGTTTACCCAGACCCACTTGGCACTACTGAGAAGAGTCTAACTCTTGTCTTTTTTGTTCCTCCCTGCGACAGTGACAGTTGCACATCCCCCTGAGATCTGGAGCCTTCAATGGGGCAGCTGATAGTTCTTTAGCACCTTTTGTGCCCCACTGTGCCTGTCCCCATGCACACACCTAGGGTTGTACCAAGGTGTTGATAGTAATACCCTCCTCTTCCCCGGGCAAGGTGACTTCACCTCCACCAGCTGGTAGGGCTGGAGGGGTGGGACCCTCAGTCAATTGACCGGGTCCTTAATGGGACCCTGAGTCAATTAACAGCGTCGTTAGCACAGAAGGTGTCCAGAGTAGCTGCAAAGCTTCTGGACTATGTTGTAATGCCCACAGCCAGGTCTTACCAGACTATAAAACGGGGCTCCTGACAAGTGGGAGTGGTCTTCTCAGAGCAGCGGGTCTGTAAACTGGAGACCTCCTTAGGCTGAGACGTCATGTAAGAAGACTTCCTGGGACTGAGAGTGCCTCACCTCCTCGTTTTGGTGAGTGGTTATTTACTGGATATATCCTTGAGTGAGTCCTTGCCTAACGCAGGTTAGTGATTATTTCTTGTGGGTATCCTGGAGTCAGAGGGCTCTGGTTTTGTTTCTTGTGAGTGTGTGCACGCACACTGTGGATCTTCATTATTCTTGTTTTGCTGTACCCCAATAATCTCCTCAACTGAGCTTGTATTTTATGTTGTCGGAGTGCTAAATAATTGTATAAACCCTGTTTCTAATCAGTTTATTAGCTGCACTTTTCTGGCCAGAATAAAGTCTGTATTGGAACTTCGGAACTTTGGAAAGTCTGTTGTCCACCTAAAACTGACTTTGGGGTGCCTCCGTGACAAGGTTGGTCAGGCATGATTTCTTATTTGAAAATCCTGCTGAGTGCTTCCAGTCACCTGCTTGCCCTTAATGGATTTGGAAAAGGTTTCCAACTTTATTTGATCCATCTTCCCACTCCCCTAGGATCAAGAAGAAGCTGACCCAACTGTAGATCCTTGGTCTTCCATCTTACTAGAAAGAGTGGCATTTGCTTTTTTCCAATTCTCAAGAACCTTCCTCGAGTGTTATCACCTTTCAAAGATCATGAAGACTGGCCTTGCAGTGACATCACACAGCTCCCCAGGCACTCATGAGTGTATCCTATCTGGTCATACGGACTTGCATATATCAAGTTTGTTCAAGTATTCCTTGACTTTGTCCTCTTCCACCTAGAGTAAGTTTTTCTTGCTCTAGACCTTCTCACTGGTGTCAGAGGCCTGGGACTCACAGAATCACATAATTGGTTGAAGCTGGAAGAAACCTCTGAAGGTCATCTTATCCAAAACCCCTGCTCAGCTCAAGCAGAGTTGATTGCCCAGAACAATATCCAGAAGGTTTTGAATGTCTCCAAGAATTGAGACTCAATGACCTCCTTGGGCAATGTGTGTCTGTGCTCAGTTAATCTCACAGTAAAAAGTGATACCTGACATTTACATGGAACCGCCTGTCTTTCAATTTGTACTCATTGCCTTTTGTCCTGTCACTGGGCACCACTGGAAAGAGTCTGACTCTGTCGTCTTTGCACCCTCCCTTCAGGTATTTGTATACTGTAATAGGATCTCCCTAAGCCTTTTCTAGGCTAAGTAGTCCCAGCTCTCTTTGCTTTTCTTCACATAAGAATTGCTCCGCTCCCTTCATAATCTTTGTGGCCTTTTATTGGACTCTTGTCAGTAGCTCCATCCCTCTTTCATACTGGACAGTCCAAAACTGGACACAGTACTGCAGGTATGGCCTCACAAGTGCTGAATAGAGGGGAAAGGATCCCCTCCCTCAATCTGCTGGGAATAGTTTTTTTAGTGTAGACCAGGATACCATCAGCCTTCTTTGGCACAGTACTAGCCTATCTTCAATTTCGTGTCCACCAGGAACCCCAGGGCCTTTTCTGCAAATCTGATTACCACTTGAGTGGCCCCCAACCAACATTGATTCATGAGGTTTTTCCTTTCCAGGGGCAGAAATTTGCACTTCTTCATGCTGAACCTCACAAGAGTCCTGTCAGCCTCTTTCTCCAGGTTGTCAGGGTCCCTCTGGATGGCTGTATGACCCTCTGGTGTATAAGTCACTGCTCCCAGTTTTGTGTCATCAGTAATCTTGCAGTGGATTCACTCTGTCACATCATCAAGATGTTTAGTGAAGAAGTTGAACAGGACCGGGCAGGAACAACCCCAGGTTCCAGATTAAGTTGGGGAACGACCTGTTAGAGAGCAGCATAGAGGAAAGGGACCTGGGGGTCTTGGTGGACAGCGGGATGACCATGAGCCAGCACTGTGCCCTTGTGGCCAAGAAGGCCAATGGCATCCTGGGGTGGATTAGAAGAGCGGTGGTTAGTAGGTCAAGAGGGGTTCTCCTCCCCCTCTACTCTGCCCTAGTGAGACCACATCTGGAATATTGTGTCCAGTTCTGGGCCCCTCAGTTTGAGAAGGACAGGGAACTGCTGGAGAGAGTCCAGTGCAGAGCCACAAAGATGACTGAGGGAGTGGAGCACCTCCCTTATGAGGAAAGGCTGAGGGAGCTGGGTCTCTAGTTTGGAGAAGAGGAGACTGAGGGGTAACCTCATTAATGTTTATAAATATGTAAAGAGTGAGTATCACGAGGATGGAGCCAGGGTCTTCTCAGTGACAAAAAATGATAAGACAAGGAGCAACAGGTATAAACTGGAACACAAGAGATTCCATTTAAATTTAAGATGAAACTTCTTCACGGTGAGGGTTACAGAGCCCTGGAACAGGCTGCCCAGGGAGATTGTGGAGTCTCCTTCTCTGGAGACATTCAAAACCTGCCTGGACACATTCCTGTGCAACCTCACCTAGGTGTTCCTGCTCTGGCAGAGGGATTGGACTAGATGATCTTTTGAGGTCCCTTACAATCCCTCACATTCTGTGATTCTGTGATTTTGTGACTGGATTCAGTACAGACCTCTGGGATATATCACTAGTTACTGTCCTTCACCTAGAGTTTGTGCCACTAATCAGCAGCCTTGGGGTTCAGACAGTTTTTGATCTACCTCACTGTCTGCTTATTCAGCTCACACATCAAAATTTTGTTTATAAAGGCAAATTCCTGAAGGCAAATCTTAGGAGTCTTGAAGATTCCTGAAGTCAAATCTTAATAGCCAGATGTAGGTAAAGAAGTCATTGAGTAACTTATAGAATCGTAGAATCACAGAGTGTCCTGACTTGAAAGGGACTCACAAGGATCATCGAGTCCAAATCCTGGACAGGACAACCCCACAGTTCACACCATGTGTCTGATGGTGTTGTCCAATTGTTTATTGAACACTATCAGGCTTATGGCCATGACTACATCCCTGGAAAGCCTGTTCCAGTGCTCCACCACCCTCTGGGTGAAGAACCTTTTCCTAATGTCCAGCCTGAACCTCCCCTGGCACATCTTCCTGACATTCCCTTGGGTTCTGTCATGAGTTGCTAAAGAGATCAGCACCTGCCCCTCCTCCTCCCCCTAAGAGGAAGCTAGAGCTGTGATGAGGTCTCAGCTCAGTCTTCTCTTCTCCAGGCTGAACAAACCAAGTGACTTAGCTGCTTCTTATGTGGCTTCCCTGCCAAACCCTTTACCAAATTTGTACCCCCCTTCTGGACACTCCCCAGTAAGTTTATATCCTTTTTATCCTGTGACGCCCAGAACTGCACACAGAACTGCTGATCGGAGCCAGCACAGCGAGAGCCAGAGCCGGCAACGTTCAGCTGACTACGAGGTTTAGCCGAGATTAGAAAGCTCAGAGGGAAACGTACAGGGACAGCGTGATTCCCGGCGGTCCTGATCCCCCCAGAAACCCCAGCAGCCATTGCAAGAGAGTGGCTGACGTGGCGGGGGGCGTTCCCACGGTGACGGCGACCACACCCCCTCCCCTTGCCTTGAAAAAGCCAGGTGCAGAGAGGAGCCACCAGCTTGTGCAGCGGGTGTGGCAGCGTGTGCAGCGGGGTGCAGAGAGCACTTGTTGCTTGTCATTCCCTCCGACTTACTGCCAGCGTCCCAGACTGCTGGTGGCCATGGTCGCCTCCAGAAGGAGAGCTTGTCTCAAAAAGACTGTGGCAACGCAGACTGAGGCTCTGTCCCGAACGGTGGCTGTTCAGGTCCCCGGCTGCAGGGAGTGCCAGAGCCTGCTGCTGCCAGGGGAGGGAGGCCAGCACTCCACTTGTGTGAGGTGTGAGCAGGTGCAAGATCTGCTCGACATGGTTGTGAAACTTAAGGAGGAGGTTGAGACGCTGAGGTCCATCTGGGAGTGCGAAAGGGAGATCGACTGGTGGAGTAACACCCTGATGTGCCAGTCGGAAAGGCCCCAGGGAGGTACCCCCAAAAAAGAGATGGATCTCATGCCCTCTTGGACAGAGGTGGAGGTCCTGAGACAGCCCCACCCTTGTCGCTGTTGGGCAGAGGTAAGTGACCTAAAAGAAGACAAGGGTTGGAAGCGTATTCCAGTTCGGCATCACGGGCAGCCCCCCTCCCTGCCTGCTTCGCCTTCCCAGGTGCCCCTCCGTAATAGGTTTGAGGCCCTGGATCTTGAAGAAGAGGTAGGTGAGGAGGTGATGCTAAGCCTGCCTACAAGATCACATAGGAAGAGGCGGTTGACTACACAAGTGAAGGCTGCCTCCGATAAGAAAGAAAGAAGGGTGATTGTAATAGGAAATTCCCTTCTGAGAGGAACAGAGGGCCCAATATGCAGGCTTGACCCTCATCTTAGGGAAGTCTGTAGTCTACCTAGAGCCCGGATCAAGGATATTGCTAGAGAGCTCCCCAGACTGGTGCACCTGACAGACTACTACCTGCTGCTGGTCTTCCAGACAGATGGGGAGGAAGCTGCTTCCCGTAGTCTGAGGGGAATGAAGAACGATTTCAAGGTCTTGGGAAGGATGGTGAAAGACTCAGGGGCTCAAATGATCTTCTCTTTGCTCCTTCCCTCTTCAAGTGACGATGTGGAGCGGAATGGGAAAATTCAATCTCTAAATGGTTGGCTCCAAGACTGGTGCTACAGGCAGGGCTTTGGTTTTTTAGATAATGGCTGGTTTTATAAGACTCCAGTCCGGACAGTGTTATGTGGGAAAGGTTTATCTCACAGAGGCAAAAGGATGCTGGGGCAGGAATTAGCTGGGCTCATTTGGAGAGCTTTAAACTAGGCTCGAAGAGGGATGGGGTTATAGCTGGGCTTGCCCCAGAGGGGCAGCATTCTAAAATGGATGAGGACCGGGTGGCCTCCTGTGCCCCTAGGGAGAAATTGGTGTGCTCTGCTTGCTCCCTGAACTGCCTGTATACCAATGCGCGCAGCATGGGGAATAAGCAGGAGGAGTTAGAATCCTATGTTCGGTTGGGAGATTATGATCTGGTGGCAATCACAGAAACGTGGTGGGACAGTTCACATGACTGGAATGTGGTCATGGATGGCTACGCACTTTTCAGGAAAGACAGGCCAACCAGGCGTGGTGGTGGAGTTGCTCTCTATGTGAGAGAGCAACTGCAATGTACTAAATTCTGCCCAGGAGCGGATGAGGAACGAGTTGAGAGTGTATGGGTCAGGATCAAGGGACAGGCTGGCAGGGGTGATACGGTTGTAGGTGTCTATTACAGGCCACCAGATCAGGCTGAGGAAGTTGATGAGGCCTTCTATGTGCAGCTGAGAGTGGCCTCACAGTCGCAGGCCCTGGTTGTTGTGGGTGATTTTAACTTCCCTGATTTTTGCTGGAAGGACCATTCAGCCAGCCAGCCACAGTCCAGGAGGTTCCTCCAGTGCGTTAATGATAACTTCCTCATGCAGATGGTGGAGGAACCGACTACGAGAGGTGCACTGCTGGATCTCATCCTCACTAACAAAGAGGGTCTGGTCGAAGCGGTAAAGGTTGAGGGCTGTCTGGGTTGCAGTGACCATGAGATGGTGGAGTTCAGCATCTCGTGTGGCAGGAACAGAATAGCAAGTAGAATTGCAACCCTGGACTTTAGCAGGGCTAACTTCAGCCTTTTCAAGCAATTGCTGGGGGAAATCCCATGGGCAAGACTGCTTGAAGGAAAAGGGGCCCAAGAGAGCTGGATCGCATTCAGAGATTGCTTCTTCCATGCTCAGGATCAGAGCATCCCCACATGTAGGAAGTCGAGGAAGGGAGCCAGGAGGCCTGTGTGGTTGAATAGGGATCTGTTGGGTATGCTCAAGCAGAAGAGGAGAGTTTACAGGTCATGGAAGCAGGGGCTGGCCACTTGGGAGGAATATAAGGCTGCTGTTAGAGGATGTAAGAAGGCAGCTAGGATAGCCAAGGCCTCCTTAGAATTACAGCTGGCGAGAGGGGTCAAGGACAGCAAGAAGAACTTTTTCAAATACATAGCAGATAAAACTAATACCAGAGGCAATGTAGGCCCACTGATGAATGAGGTGGGTGCCCTGGTGGCAGAAGACACAGAGAAGGCAGAATTGCTGAATGCCTTCTTTGTCTCTGTCTACTCTGCTGGAGGCTGTTCTGGGGAACCCTGTACCCCTGAGACCCCAGATGAAGCCAGGTCAATGGAGGAGTTTGCTTTAGTCGATGAGGACTGGGTTAGGGAGCAATTAAATAGTCTGGACATCCATAAATCCATGGGTCCAGATGGGATGCATACGCAGGTGCTGAGAGAGCTGGCTGAAGTCATTGCTGGACCGCTCTCCATCACTTTTGCCAAGTCTTGGGAAACGGGAGAAGTGCCTGAGGATTGGAGGCAAGCACATGTCACTCCAGTCTTCAAAAAGGGCAAGAAGGAGGACCCGGGTAATTATAGACAGGTCAGCCTCACCTCTGTCCCTGGGAAAGTAATGGAACAGCTTATCCTTGGTGTCATCTCAAGGCATATCAGGGATAAGAGGGTCATTAGGGGCAGTCAGCATGGCTTTACCAAGGGTAAGTCATGCTTGACCAACCTCATAGCCTTTTATGAGAATGTAACAAGGTGGATGGATGATGGCAGAGTGGTGGATGTGGTCTACCTTGACTTCAGTAAAGCCTTTGACACAGTCTCTCACAGCATCCTCACAGCTAAATTGAGGAGGTGTGGTCTAGACAATAGAGTAGTGAGGTGGGTTGCAAACTGGCTTAAAGAGAGAAGCCAGAGAGTGGTGGTCAGTGATGCGGAGTATCAGTATCTAGTGGAGTGCCTCAGGGGTCAGTACTGGGGCCAATATTATTCAATATATTCATTAACGATTTAGACGAGGGAATTGAGTGTACTATCAGCAAGTTTGCTGATGACACTAAGCTGGGAGGAGTGGCTGACACGCCAGAAGGCTGTGCTGCCATCCAGCGGGACCTGGACAGGCTGGAGAGTTGGGCGGGGAATAACCTGATGAAATTTAACAAGGGAAAGTGTAGAGTCCTGCATCTGGGCAGGAACAACCCCAGGTTCCAGTATAAGTTGGGAAATTACATATTAGAGAGCAGTGTAGGGGAAAGGGACCTGAGGGTCCTGGTGAACAACAGGATGACCATGAGCCAACACTGTGCCCTTGTGGCCAGGAAGGCCAATGGCATCCTCGGGTGTATTACAAGGGGGGTGGTCAGTAGATCGAGAGAGGTCCTCCTTCCCCTCTACTCCGCCCTGGTGAGACCCCATCTGGAATATTGTGTCCAGTTCTGGGCCCCTCAGTTCAAGAAGGACAGGGAACTGCTGGAGAGGGTCCAGCGTAGGGCAACAAAGATGATTAAGGGAGTGGAGCACCTCCCTTATGAAGAAAGGCTGCGGGAGCTGGGTCTCTTTAGTTTGGAGAAGAAGAGACTGAGGGGTGACCTTATTAATGTTTATAAATATATAAAGGGTGAGTGCCACGAGGATGGAGCCAGGCTCTTCTCAGTGGCAAACAATGATAGGACAAGGGGCAATGGGATCAAGCTGGAACACAAGAGGTTCCACTTAAATTTGAGAAAGAACTTCTTCTCAGTGAGGGTGAGAGAGCACTGGAACAGGCTGCCCAGGGAGGTTGTGGAGTCTCCTTCCCTGGAGACATTCAAAGCCCGCCTGGACACATTCCTGTGCGACCTCTCCTAGGCATTCCTGCTCCAGCAGGGGGATTGGACTAGATGATCTTTTGAGGTCCCTTCCAATTCCAAACATACTGTGATACTGTGAGGCTGCACCAGAGCAGAGCAGCACAATCTCCTCCCTCGCCCATCTGGCAAAGCTGTGCTTGATATGCACAGGTGGCCCTCTTGGCTATCAGGGCACTGTTGGTTCACGTTCAGCTTGCCATCAACCAGAACCCCCAGATCCCTCTTTGCAGAGCCATTTTCCAGCATCTCGTCCCCCAGTCTATACGTACAGCCAGAGTTGCCATGTTTCAGGTGCAGAATCCAGAACTTACCCTTGTTAAACTTTATGTGGTTGGTGATTGCCCAGTTCTCCAGCTTATCCAGATCCGTCTGCAGGTCCTCCCTGCAGATCCCTCTGCAGGTACAGATCCTCCAGATCCCTTTGGATACTCTCTGCCCTGGAGAGTGTCAACAGCTCCTCCCAATTTTGTGTCATCAGAAAATTTGGTTAGTTAATATTCCATCAAGTCCTGCATCTAAGTCATCTATGAAGACATTAAAGAACACGGCTCTAAGATGGATCCCTGTGGAACCCCATTAGTGACTGGTTGCCAGCACAACATAATCCCATTCACTAGAACCCTTTGAGCCTGGCCCATCAGTGAATTGCTCACCCACTGCATTCTGTATTTGTCCTGCTGTATACTGGACATCTTGTCCAGGAGGGTACTGTGAGACACAGTATCAAAGGCCAAAAAGATCACATTGACAGGCTTCCCTGGGTCAACTAGGTGGGTAAACTGGCCACAGAAAGAAATCCATTTTGTTAAGCTGGACTTCCCCCTCATGAAGCCATGCTGGCTGGGACCAATGACTGCACTGTCTTTCAGGTGTTTTTCAATAGCTCCCAGAATAATCTTTTCCATTATTTTGTCAGGCACAGAAGTGAGACTGATAGGCCTGTTGCTGCTGAGGTCATCCCTGTTGCCCTTCTCGAAGACTGGGACAATGTTTGATAACTTCCAGTCAACTGGGAGCTCTCCAGTTTCCCAAGAATATTGAAAAATCATGGGGAGAAATCTCGCAATGGCATCAGCCAGCTCTTTAAGAATGCTTGGATCAATCCTATCAGGCCCCATTGACTTACAGAGACCCAGCTGGAGCAACAAATCCTGAACAAGTTCAGGGTTGGTTGGGAGTTTATAATTCTCAAAGTCATGTTTCTCTATCCCATCTACAGTGTCGAAGACTGAGGTGAAGAAACCATTAAACATATCTGCTTTGTCTGTGTCCCTGTTTGTGAGGTGACCACGCTTATTGCGGAATAGATCAATGAAATTTCTGGCTTGCCTTTTGCTGATAACATATTTTAAAATCCCTTTTTAATGTCCCTCACAGTACTGGTCAGTTTCAACTCTAAATGAGCTTTGGCCACACAAATTTCCTCTCTACAGTGGCGAGCAGTACCTCTGTAATCCCCCCATGACACCTCAACTTGGTTTTACTGGCCATATACTTTTTGTTTTGCCATAGTTTTAGAAGAAGATCCCTGCTCAGTCAAGCCAGTCTTCTGCCTCACCTGCTTTAATTTCAACATTTTAGAATTGCTTGCTCCTCTGCCTCTACGAAGTAGTGCTTAAAAGGTGACCAGTACTATTGAACCCCAGCACCTTCAAAAGCTTCTTCCCAGTGAACCTTACTAAATAGTTCTATGAGCAACCTGAATTCTGCTCTTCTCATATCCATAGCTGAGGTTTTGCTGCCAGTGTTCCTCCTGTTAGCAAAGATTTTTAAACCTGTTTTTTCTTTGCTGTGGCCAAGGCAGCCACTTGTCACCACTTCACTCACAGGACCCTCTCTGTTAGAGAGCAGCAAACCTAAGAAGGCACCTTTCCTGGTCAATTCTCTTAGTACCTGTAGCAAGATGTTATCATACAGATGGTTTAGAATCTTCCAGACCCTTTTTGTGACCTTTTCCTTCTCTTTCATCATGATGTTCCTTGCCTGATTCCAAAATGGAATCACATTTTCCCTTCTCTTCCCTTTCTCTTACGTTTAGCAGCCCTTCTTGATATCTTGTGCCAATTGCCAGGATCAAGTCCTGGTGGCATTCATAGAATCATTTCAGTTGGAAGAGACCCTCAGGATCATCGAGTCCAACCATAACCTAACTCTAGTGCTAAACCATGTCCCTAAGAACCTCATCTAAATGCCTTTTAAACACCTTCAGGAACGGTGACTCCATCATTTCCCTGTGCAGCCTGTTTCAATGCCTGACAACCCTTTCTGGGAAGAATATTTTCCTAATATCCAATCTAAACCTCCCATGGCACAACTTGAGGCCATTTTCTCTTGTCCTATCACTTGCTGCTTGGGAGAAGAGACCAACATGCTCCATGCTACAACCTCATTTCAGGTAGTTCTAGACAGCGATAAGGTCTCTCCTCAGCTTCCTTCTCTCCAGGATAAACAGCCCCAGATCCCTGAACCATTATTCATAAGACTTGTGCTCCAGGCCCCTTGCCAGCTCCGTTGCTCCCCTCTGCACTCTCTCTGGTACTTCAATGTCTTTCTTACAATGAGGGGCCCAAAACTGAACACAGTATTCAAGGTGCAGCCTCACCAGTGACAAATACAGGGGCACAATCACTTCCTTAGTCCTGCTAGCCACACGATTCCTGGTACAAGCCAGGATGCTGTTGGCCTTTTTGGCCACCTGCGCAGACTGCTGGCTTTTATTCAGCTGTCTGTCAATCAACACCTCCAGATCCTTTTCTGCCAAGCAGCTTTCCAGCCACTCTTCCCTGAGCCTGTAGCGCTGCCTGGGGTTGTTGCGACCCAGCACTTGGCCTTGTTAAACCTCATAGAATTGGCCTCAGCCCAATAATCCAACCAGTCCAGATTTCTCTGTACGGCCTACCTACCCTCCAGCAGATCAACACTCCCACCCAATTCGGTGTATTCTGCAAACTTACTGAAGGTGCACTCAATCCCTTCATCCAGATCACTGATAAGATTAAACAGAACTGGTCCCCGTACAGAGCCCTGGAGAACAACACTCGTGACTGGCCACCAAATGGATTTGGCTCCATTCACTACAACTTTTCATGTCCAGCCCTCCAGCCAGTTCTTTATTCATAAAAGAGTACACCCATCCAGGCCATGAGCTGTCAGCTTCACCAGGAGGACGCTGACAGATACAGTGCCAAAGGCTTTACTGAAGTCTAAGTACACAACATCAACAGCCTTTCCCTCATCTACTAGGTGGCTGACCTTGTCATAGAAGGAGATCAGGTTGGTCAAGCAGGACCTGCCTTTCATAAACCCATGCTGCCTGGGCATGATCATATGGTTGTCATGTATGGGCTGTGTGGTGTTACTCAAGATCATCTCTTCCATGACCTACCACGGCACTGAGGTTAGACTGACAGGTCTGTAGTTCCCTGGATCATCCTTCTGACCCTTCTTGTAGATGGGTGTCACGTTAGCCAACTACCAGTCAATTGGGATCTCCCCAGTTAGCCAAGATTGCTGATAGATAATGGAAAGTGGCTTAGTGATCACCTCCGTCAGCTCCTTCAGCACCCTGGGGTGTATCCCATCTGGTCCCATAGACTTGTGGTGTCCAGGTGGTGTAGCAGGTCACTAACCATTTCCCCTTGGATTACTGCGGTTTCATTCTCTTCCCCATCCCTGTCTTTTGGCTCAGGGGGCTGGGTACCTGGAGCACAACTGCTCTGACTATTAAAGACTGAGGTGAAGAAGGCATTTAGTACCTCAGCCTTTCCCTCATCTTCTGTAGCTATGTTTCCCTCTGCATCCATTAGGGAATGAAGATTCTCCTTAGCCCTGCTTTTGTTGCTAATATATTTATAGAAACTTTTTTTTTGCCTTTTACAGCAGAAGCCAGGCTCAGCTCTAGTTGGGCTTTGGCCCTTCTAATTTTCTCCCTGCATAAACCCACAGAATTCTTGTAATTCTCTTGAGTAGCCTCCCCCTCCTTCATAGGTTAAAAATTCTCTTTTTATTCCTAAGTTCCAGCCACAGCTCTCTATTCAGCCAATCCAGCCTTCTTACCTGCCAGCTCACCTTCTGGCACACAGGGACAGCCTGCTCCTGCACCTCTAAGATTAGCTTATTGAAGAGAGACCAGCATTCCTGGACTCCTTTGTCCTTCAGGGCTTCTTCCCAAGAGACTCTGCCTAACAGCCTTCTGAACAGGTGAAGGTCTGCCCTTCAGAAGTCCAAAGTAGCAGTTCTGCTGACCACCCTTCTAACTTCTCCAAGGATGGTAAACTGCATCATTTCATGATCACTGTACCTGAGGCAACCTCCAAACAACACGTTACTTACGAGCTATTCTCTATTTACAAACAACAGCTCAGATGCAGTGGCTTCTTCCCTTGTTGGCTCACTAACTCGGTATGTGAGGAAGCTGTCTTCCATGCACTGCAGAAGTCTCCTAGACTGCTTCCTCTCTGCTGTGTTGTACTTCCAGCAGACATCTGGTAGGTTGAAGTCCCCCACAAAAACAAGGGCTAGTGATCAGGAGACTTTTTCCAGCTGCCTGCAAAACATTTAATCTGCCTCTTCATCCTGGTTGGGTGGTCATTAACAGACCCCCACCAGGATGTCTGCTTTGTTGCCCTTCCTCTTGATTCTCATCCATAGACCCTCAACCCTATCATCACCCTCCTCAACTTCTAGACAATCAAGCCCCTCCCTAATAGACATGGCTACGCCACCTCCTCTCCTTCCTTGCCTATCCCTTCTGAAGAGTTTATAGCCATCCATTGCAGTGCTCCAGTTATGAGAGTCATCCCACCATGTTTCTGAGATGGCAATTATATGGTAGTTTTTCTGCCTCACAGTGGCTTCCAGCTCTTCCTGTTTGTTGCCCATCCTGCATGGATTCATATAGATGCACTTCAGCTGGACAATTGATTCCACCACCTTTTTCTGGTGAGAAGGCCTAATTTCTTTGTGGCCACCCTCAAGTACTTCCACAGTTTCTGATGCACCAACAACCCTTGTGTTTCTTACTGCATGGTTCTCCATCCCCTACCTTCACTTGGACAGCAGACCAAAAGGCCTTGTTAGCACCACCCTCAGATGACAGTATGCCATTCTTGTGTGTGCCTCTGCCACACTCGCTTTCCCTCCCTTCAAATCTACTTTAAAGCCATCTCAGTAAGTCCTGCTAACTCCCGTCCCAGGATCCTTTCCCCTTTTGATACAGGAGCATCCCATTTGTCACTAGTGGGCCAGGTGCCATGTGAGCTGACCCATGATTTTGCCAGGGTCAAGTCCTGGTGGCTTTCTTAACCCACTTCTGCATGACAGGAATATATGTGCCTATCTCTTATGGGTTACTTGTCCTTGCTTTCACCTCCTGCATGTTTTATGCTTAATTTTGTTCATCCATACAGGCATGTTTTTCAAAGGATGGTATTCAGGCAGCCTTCCAGTACAAAACACTGTTTTCTCTCTGAGCTAGTAGCCTGAATGTGTTTTCAGATGTAATTTGTACTGCTAAAAACCCTGCAAGGTTGTGACTGAAAAAGATCCATGGAGTGAACATGTACTTGCAAGGCAGCTACCATGAGCTTCTCTGGAGGATCCATCTTGTCCAGCAGTGGTAAGCAGGATACTCAATGATACGAAGACATTACAGGGAAAAGACCCAGGGATAAGCAGGCAGAAAAGATTTGGAGCATGTCAGTAAGTTTTTTATTGATATTTCTAAGATAAACTGCAGTGTTGCTCTTGCTAAGAAGACAGTTACCTGCTGAGGACTGAACTGAAACAGTAAATTGGCCAGCTTGACTACCAGCATGGCCAGAGATATCTGTTGAAGTCCTATGATATTGTATTGATAAACTAAGACATTGCATATTTGTGTTTCGAACACCTGGGACTGTGATCCACCTGCTATCAAACAGTGAATTTATTTGCCCCTTTCATGTTCTTTTATGATAATGTTAGGTATTTATTAAAAATAATTTTGGCTTAATTTTGGTTCCTGCAAGCCTAGTCTAAAGCACCAAAGGGAAGAAAATGCACTAATGTGAATGCCACTGGTACTGATAGAAAATATTCTGTATGTATTGCTATCTTTCAGGAATGTAGAAACAAGAGAATCTATGTTTTGTCAGTTCTTGAGTTTTTTTAGGCAGTGACATTTCCTCCTATAAAAAGGAACAAATGGTTTATCCAGTTAGTGCCCTGTATTATCTCTTTCTGTTTTGTCTACTCTAGGTCGCTTAGACTTGCTGAATGTGGTGATCATTAATAGTGGCAACAAATAGGTGCCAAATCGGTCTCATTGTAAGTCTGTCAAAACAGATTCATGCACAGACCAATAAAGGTAAAAGCTACAGAGAGCAGAAAGTGAGCAATTAAACTATTGCTGGTGGTATTTAATAATTAGGAGGAGGAAGAAATGACAGTTTTGTGAAGCTGTTAAGGAATACCTCTACAACTGAATAATCTATTAGAACTCAATATAGACGTGCTCCAAGTTTTCCTGTATATAAAAACAACTGATCTTGTAATGGTAAGCTGAACACTCCAGATTACTGTAGCAATATCAAGATTTACAGAGTAATACCTGTAGTACAAATTGTGTATTTTACATGTCTCTGGAAGTAGAGGGTTTTTTTCATATAAATATACTCAGTGGCATATTCACACCATCTTTCTGGCTGGTTTCAGTTATCTAATTTTGACACGAGTCACGCCACAGAAAGCTGTAACCTAACTTTCAAACAGTCTTTGAGAGCATGCCAGAACTAAAAGAGAAGCATAAAGCTAATATGATTCCTGCCCAATGTGCAGCATCAGAGGACATAGCACACAGTTTCTGCTACTTGACAGAGGAGCTTGAGTGGTATCACAGTAGTCTCAAGTTTGCTCAGAAAATGAGTGAAACGGATGGGTTGGGAATGTCCTGACGCTTGTAGACAGTGTCAAGGCAGCCACTCACTAAGATCACATTCGGACAGCACTGAAGTTCTGGTTCTGTATTTACCTTCAAATGAAATAAAGTTCGCTTAGGAAGCAAGTCTTTCACCATTGCAAACAAAACATGTTTAGATGTTCTACCTGTTTTATTCTTGCAAAAACCTTTCTAAAATATCTAAAAACATTAATTTATGACTATTTAGTGTTCTTCTGCCATCTTGTCTTCCAGTAAAACTTGATGTGACTCAGAGTTACGTGTTCTTTTTCACCCACCTTGAATGGCTGAGATTGGTTGGGGCAGGGGGCGGGGGTGGTGGTGGTGGTGGTGGTAAACAGAAGCTAGCCAAGTTACTTGCCTTTTCTAAAAGCTCCTTCAGTTCCTGAGAAACTGAAAAGCAGTCATTCAGAGCAGGATATGTTTATCCTGTTTTGATACAGAGGTCAGCTTCTGGATCAAAGGACTGCAACAAAGTGAAGTGATTCAGAAAGTGCTTTTTGCAGCCAGATGGGATTCATAAATCAGACTGATAAAATAGATTGCAGTACACCATATTCCAAATAAACAATATCTTTGTGATGCAATATATAACATTTTTTGATAAATTAACTTTTAGAAATGACTTCTGAATTCTCTACCACTTTCGTTCAGCCATAGGAGTGAATCATAGTTGCCTTTTCATCTGCCCTCACTTCGAGAGTAAGACACAAGGAATTTCTATTATTTTATGGGCCATTTATAGATGAAGCCATCTTTACAGAAGGCTTTGATGTAGGATTTTAAAGATTTCCTGCAGGGATTTTTTTTTATTAAAATGGAATTCTGCAGGGAAGGGGAGTAGAGTGAAGGACGAATGTCATTTGGAGTACATTATTTGGCTGATTAAAGCTACACTAGACATGATTTAAAACTCTTAAATGGTCTCAGAAAGTCTGCAGCATCTTTGCCATTGTGGTAAGCATAAGATCAGCTTTTGGAAAAGTGTAAAAAAACAACATCCAGGAGAAACAGATAATAACAAATGCTAAGGATTGAGATTACAGGACAAAATTACACTGAAAGCTGGAATAAGTTTATTGCAAATTTTCTCATAAGCTCTATCACTCTTTATAAATCTTCAGCCTTGGCAAAGGGATTGTGGCTGCTGAGGCTATAAAAGGCTGCACCCAGCTTCAGGGAAGCAGAGGACAGGTTACTTGAACTGAAGAGGTTTGGAGGCAATTGGATTCCTGCAGCTGTTGGAGCAGAAGGACTGTTAACTATCACTCAGGTCAACTTCATTACTGGGACTACAATCCATGTCTTAAAGGTTTTGAGGAGAAGAAAACAAAACTAACAGTGCACATGTCTGTAGAGTGAGAGAACAGGCATGATCACAGAACCACAGAATGGTTAGGGTTGGAAGGGACCTCTGAAGATCACCTAGTTAAACCCACCTTCTAAAGGAGGTACACCTAGAGTAGATCACACAGGAATGTGTCCAGGAGGGTCCTGAATGTCTCCAGGGAAGAAGACTCCACAACCTCTCTGGGCAGCCTGTTCCAGTGCTCTAGCACCCTCAAAGTAAAGAAGTTTCTCCTCATATTCAGAGGGCTGAATTATCACTGACAACAGCCCATCACTGGGCTGTGAGAGGTTGTCAAATCCTATCTTCATTTTTTCCTGAATGGGATGGAGTTAGCAAAACCCTAGGAAGACACTGACAAAGAGTTGCCATGCTAGTCTTGCATATCTGGTGGGTGCACACTGCAGCAACCCTATACCTGCTCTAATTTATTCTAGGACTGATTGAGCACAAGGTTAACTGTCAGTCACTACTTGCACTGCTAGCTACTATGGCATTACATTCACAAACAGGCAACTAGTGCTTCCGGGCCTGAAAAGAAATACAGGACACCTTGAGGAAGCACAGGGTGACAGAGAGAAATAACTGCTGTAGAGATGTTCTGCCACATCTTCCTTTATCTAGAGAACAAAAGGGCTATTTGTTATGGCCAAAAGTCACATGAAGAAAGGATAATCTAGGTTACAGGTTTGGACAACAGGAGGTGCAAGAGTAAAAGAAGAGTGAGAAAGATGCTTGAGGTGAGTTTTGAGATTAAATTTGCAGTAGTTGAAGCATGACAGGATGCACATAGGCGTGGGGTTTACGCCCAGACCCCCTGCATGCCATGATTATTTAGATAAGAATGTGAAGTCAGGAAGAAATGTCCTGCTTACCCTGTAAAATAGGTTGTGAACTTGTTCACAGAAAAAGGTGAAGATACAAACACCACTGAAGCTAGCAAACTGTTTGAGACAGGCCATGCTGTCAGAGTTGGAATGGCTCACAGGACTTTGCTGGCAGAAGCAGGTAGAAAACTTCTCCAGTCACAGTTGTTCTTACACAAATGCCAAAGGAATCAAATGTGACTCCCTCTGTCAACTAGTATATTTTTGATCTCAGGAACAATCCGTTGGCAGCTCAAAGTTTAATCAAAGCAATGTAATTTGACAACCTGCTAAAACCTGTGAGATCAAGATGTCTTTCCTAGAAACAGGATGCCATTAAACATCATCATCTCCATCACCACTGACCCTTTAGAAATCTTCCCAGTTTCAACAATATCAGTTTGAATTAACAGTAATGATTTGTGGAAGGTACCTCTCTGGCTTGAGTAACCTTTGACCGATTGACAACACATGCTCCATTTTGCATAATGCAGTTTCCTGAAGTTTCATAAAGAGATTGTAAGTCATATGAAGAGTACATTTTTGACAAGGGCAACTCTATTTATTGTGTCCTTATTTTTTCCTTGACAAGCTTAATAAATTTGGTGGAAGCCATGCTAGAACTCAAAGTTAGGATAAGAACCATTAGAAACACAAATTCCAGCCAATTATCTTCTGCATTTCCTAAAATGAATGCTACTTTTCTGCATTTCCAGAGGTGAGCTCTCATCTATACACACAATCTTTCTTTTATCATCAACATAAGTTACCACTGCCAAACCTTTGTTACATTTTTAAACAAGCTTCTTACACAGATGCCTGGAGTGGGTTCTGCTTTTCATTGCTGACTAATACATCTTCATTTTGTTTCCTTCTTATTTTAAACATGGCTAGTAGGTCTCTGAGGTCCATTCTGCTTTTCGGCCTATGTTCATACCATGTATAAGAGGCCACCAAGTTCATTTGTGGGCTACAGTGCACCCCAGTAACAAAAAAGCCTCATGTGGTTTTTGCCTGATATTGTCTTTGTGCTTAACCCCTTAATGAAATGATACACTGATTTAGGATCTTGTGAGGCCAGCTTTGCAGAGATAATGCTTTTACATATAATATGGTAGCATACAATTTTTTGCTGGTATGGTAACACTAATCATAAAAACATCAACTTGAACATTACAGACATTTCTGTTACAGTAACTTCCAATTACTTTACTTCACATATAAATGCTTCAGTTGGTAGAAATACTAAATAACAAAAAAAATGACTGAACAGCTATACATACATTTGCGAAGAAACATAAGTTTTCCAGCCATGTAATTTGTGTTAAGATTAATGAGTTCTGCACCTCAGTACCCTTGCAACTTAAAGTTCAATCGCATGGTTCTGGCTTTAGAAGTTTATAACTACAGTACTCAATGGCAAAAAAATGGATGCTCCAGAAAATGGGTGTTTGTATCTGCTTATAGAGACTTACCTCTACCACTGTGTAGATTTTTGACTTTAAGTGCCCCTCTGTCAGGCTCAAGAGTGCAATTAATTTGGTCATACAAAAACTTTACATACTTTTTTTTTTATGTCTGTTGCCTGAAAAAGAGGAACAGTGACAGTAAGATAGAATTTGTCTTCATGGATCAGTTTAAAACAAACAAACCAACCAAACCAAACCAAACCAAAACAAACCCAAAAAACAAAACAAAACAAAAACAAAACAAAACAAAAAAAAAAAAAAGAAAAAACCAACCAAACAAAAAAAAACAACACAAAAAACCACCAAACAAACGAATACATAGTTGTCTTATAAAGGTTGTCTTTAGATAGGATCACCCTACCTTCGAACATACTTGTTCTGAAGCTGTTAGCTGAAAGTTATTCTTAGAACAGCATACTCTTTGTTCAGCATTTTGCTTTTGTCAGCTGATGGTAGGCAAAGTGTATCACCCCTAGTCCATCCCTGTAAGTGTTATAAAGCCTACTCCTGCCAGCTACTGGCACTAGTGAACAGGCAGGGACATCTGATGTCTACTCAGAAGTGGGCAGCAGAGAACCATCCACCAGCCAGGAAACTGGACTGAAGTCACAACCAGGTCCAGATAAAATGTAATGAAATCTGGTTTGTTCTCCTTCCCTTCCACATGTGTTGGACATTGCCCTTTTATTTACATCAAAACCTTATCTCCTGAAATAACTGCAAAAAAGTGGGAGCTGTGATGTGAGTACCTAATAATTGGTGTTTGGTGGGTATTTTAGTCCATTAACTCCATTTGCAACTGCTGGAGTCATGGCCTTCAAGTCAATACGATGAAAACGTGAAAAAGGAACATGAGTTTATAAAAGACTGTAGAACAAAATTACAGTAATTAAGAGACACTGATGAAAGAACAAAGTGTAGAACTAATGACAGGCTAATGCAGAAAGGCAGACTGAAAGCACTTCTACAATCTGAGATGAGCTGACAACTGTGACAAAGTGAGAGAGGGAATGGGAAATCTGTCAACAAGCACAGCTCCCTGCTCTGTCAAGAGTCCCATCTTTGAATTATCTCCCACACATTTTTAATGCTTTGTAAAGTAAAGAAACCACACAGATAGCACAGCATAGGCTATCATTGTTGTGTTGTAGTCCTGGGCCACTGTAACCAACAGGAAAATCTGATGGCTTTTCATTGTGAAAATTCATGGACTATGGTGTTCACCATCTGCACAAATCAGTAACTTTTCCCCATCTTTTTCACTGCCTTTTCAGTGGGTTTTGAAGCCAGTAAAAATGTAGTTGCATTTGATTGCTGGTTAGTTTTAAGAGAACAAAGACATAAATTAACCATTTAACACGGAAGTTAACTGTTTGTTAAGCAGTATCTGACTATATAAAAATGAGGGAGCTTTTTTCTTGTCACTCATGTTCACCTTTTTTTGTAAAAAAAATATCTGTCAAGAGATGTGTATGCTTTGGCTCTACTAAGAGACATTCAAGTACACAAGGAGTATGTCTGAAAGGCAACCATATAGTACTGAGACTTGAATCAAGTACCTAGACCAGGTGAAGAAAAGCTAATTTCTATTGAAGTCAGTGTTTTTCAATGTTTATTTTCAGTTTGATTCTGACCCAGCCTACACTCTGGGCCCTTGTAGCATCTCCTAGCTCTGGAAGGACATTCAAGCCCTGTCCCAGAATCCAGAGCAAACAGGATTTATGCAAACAGTGGTTTTGCTTCTACCTTCATCTACTGGTGGGTGGAGGGAGCCATGGGGCAGTCTGAGAGGGTCCCTCCAGGGACCAGCTGAGGTTGTTATGTGTGCAAGAAAAGCAAACATTGAATTCAGGGCTCATCTTTCATCTGGTCACCTTATCATCTCTGTGAACAAGCAGGTTTTCTAGAATAACTCGCCTTTCAGTTTAAGCTGTGGCAGCTTCAGCCGAAGTCTTGATATCAAGGTGGGAATCTCAGCATATGTTCTTCCACTTGCTTTTAATTTTTTTTTTTTCCTCCCTTCCCCAGCTAAATCTTTCTTAAAAGAGGTTTTTTATTCTAGGTCATCAAATAACATGTTCTGCACCTCTTAAACGAAGCCTTGACATTCCTCTGTTTATTTCAATGGATGACATTTTACAAGCTTTTACTTCTTCATACAGAGCATTGGTGTTGGTGATTTTAGAAACAGAACATTTTAATAACTGGTGAGATACTCATGAGTTGAAGGTAATTGCTGCCACTTTCCAAACTGCATTGCTCAACTCTACCCACAAAACACATCTGTAGAATATTTTTTTTCATATTTACAGTCTTTCACAGATTACAGATCTAAATCAGTTTGTGTTTGGCATTTCTATTTGGATTTAAATATTATGTATTAAAAGCATGTACTTATGCTTAAATATTTTTATTATAAGTAAGATATATCAAATTTTATTAAGTTGGGTTTTTTTCTCCAGACCAAAGTATCTAATATTAACATCAGAATTTTCAGAGTTGCCATAGTAATTAGTGCTAGCATTTTTAGTGCTGGTATATTCCCTTTCAGTTCGACAGCTTCTGTGTTTAAAATAAGTGACTCCTGGAAAGAAATGTGGTTTCAGCATCACAATGTCAGTTGGCTGACAGGATCTGATAGCATTCAGTATCATTACAGAACAGGGGTTAGGATGGAGGGGACACCTTCAGCATACCTTTCCTGCGACCACTTTATAACTAATTCTGAACTTATTAATGCTTGTATGTTCCTATGCTGATCCTGAGTGATAATGCTGTGTCATATTTTGCTTACAAAGAGAACAGAAATTACTGACTCAGGAAAGGAGCATTTCCATTATGGCAGCCCGACTGACCTCCTTGAGGGGAGGGTTCAGAGCTCCTTGTAATGGGAACTAGGGAAAAAACAGAGACACAATTGTCTCTTTAAAATTCAGAATGTCCTGACAAATGCTTACAGTCTGACAAATTTAAAGTTACCTATTTCCATTTTAGGAATCTAACTGTAATTAGCTTTAGAGCTTTTGAATACGTAATTTTCCAGTTAGAAAGAAGAACAGAAGAAAATATGTGAAGAGCATTCATTTGCAAACTATACTGATACTTCCCTGCTCTTTTCTACTTTGACAGGAGTGCTGTGAAGAAGCCTATGTAATTGTTTTGTCACAAAGCAATGCATTTAGCAGCCAGCACATACTGGAGAGTCTGGAAAAAGTGCAGTATTTCCACATAAAGGATAAAAACATGTAACTTGAAATGAGAAGGATAAAGAATGACATAAACATGTACTTCCAGAGTTGCCCTTGCTGCTGGAGTCCACAGTCCCTCTTCATTTTAAGAACAACAGCTTGAAGAGGATTAGCCCTCCACATTCTCATCAGCACACTTCTTTGTATATCTGGAATCACATTAATGGCTCAGCTTTCATGCTTTTCATTATATTGCACTGGCAGAATGCTAGATTTCCTGGAGATAAAATATAACAAAAAAGACTTTTGGGCTGCACTACATTACAGTGCATAGTCTTACTGAATTGAGTGATGGTCATATTTCTAAACAACGCTTGGTTCATTTTTAGGACCCAAAAAGAACTAGATAATGGGACTCAAAATTCATGCTCATCCTTTTAATACTTGAAACCCTAGCTTCTGGAGAAAACAGTAAACAAAATTAAAAATTAGATAGATCAGCATTGTATAAGCTGTATTTATTTGCAGTTTCATTGATGATGAAAATAAAAAAATAAAAACATCTTACAGATGCTGACTTGAGTTCAAGTAAGCAAATGTAGGAAAATAGATAAGAGGTTACTCAGCATTGGTGTTGAGTGTTCAACAATCTTTGTACCTTTTTTTTTGTAGAGGGAATGGCTCTATGAGAGAGTTAAAGGGAACTAAATAGTCTTTCTGTATGCTCACAGGAAAATAACTGTGGGGAGAATCTGTGATCAAGCCAGCAGGAGCCTGCTGTAGTGGGCTTAACCTCTGAGTACTAACAGAAGTTTCTAATTAGAAGACAATATAATCTCAATGACAATCCAAATAAAATTCAGAAGATGTACTGTAACATTGGTATTGCCATTTCTCTACCACTAAGCTCCAACTGTTAGTATTAAAGATGGTTCTCCCATCTTATTTATGCTGTTCAGAAGAAGAAAATCCCAATAACACAGCACTGGAGTAGATGTTTACCACAGGATTGGGGCAAACCAACAGGAAGACAAACACAGGTATTTTAGTCTTTGATAAAAAGCAAACAGAAGTGGAAATATTTTTAATTGTAGCTAGACATTTGCTTCTTAAGCCACCCTCAGGTAAAGCAGTGGTGTGCAGTGCTGCAGAAATGTTTCCCATAACTTTTCCCATGTTTCTCAAGCAGCACTGCAAAGCATTCTGTACCCATTGCTTAATGGTTACATCTATGCTAGTCCTTTAGTTGTTTTTTATTAAACCTTTCTAAGCTCATTCCTTCCTGCAGTTTTTTCCTTCTATTGCTTGTGCTATTTTTCCCATCTACTTTAATGTCTACTTTAATTAAATTTCCTGTTTACACAGGTACTCTTGTTTCCTGCATTGTGTCCGTATCTTCTCCTTCCTTTCGAATTTATGTCCTCATATTTCTTCCTCTGTTTATAACTGGCTCTTCTCTTTACAAATCAAGGTGAGTAAAATTGGTTACCCATAGACTAAATTTCTACTTCACAAGGCAAAAAAAAAAAAAATCCATCCTCTTAGCTCCTTACATACCTTCCCATGCACTTTCCTTCTCATCACCCATGTGTATTTGCTCCTGTCACATACATAGCACTTGTGCTTTCTTTCCTCAGGGCTTAATGAATGGGCTTCCTCAATTGGTGCCCAGCTGAGTGCAGGGAGACCTGATGGCTCCCTGTGGAACACAGCAACATGTCAAGCATAAAGACAAAAAAGGGAATCTTTGGTTTCTTGCACGCTTCCTTCTTTGCCCAGTCCCATTTTTTATCAGAGCAGGCTTTCTTCTAAGAGTGTTCTGGGCTAAATCTTGGTCTCTCCGGTCTCTTCTGTACATGAGTGTTCCACTCTGTTAGCATAACACAGACACACACACCTCTCTGGATTTACGTAATTCGTATCTATCCTGTCACCCATGAAGCACTTTCTACTGCACTTCTCACTTAACTCCATTCCTCAGTTTTCTTTAACTGATGGCAGCACTGGGTTTGGGTTGCTCCGAGCAGTCACACATTAGAAGTATGAAGGTGGATCCCCAGATGACATGATGCTTTGTACAAACTCAGGCTTCTACTTCCTACATCTGTTCAAGTCAGCCAGCTAAGACAATTGTCCTTACATGGGAGCATATCTGAGTGTTGGTTTTGAGGACGAACTATGCTCAACAGTTCTCTCTTCAGTCACTCATGGTTCAACCACCATCCTTAAAGCATTTATTTAGCTTTTCTTTAGTCAGCAGTGTATGGACAAATGTGTAAAATAAGTATAGTTTATTCCTCCATATTACCATAAACAAGGGCAATAGCAAGTCATAGAGACTTCCCAAATAACAAATAATAAAAATGTTCATGATCCCAAGCACAATAATTTTTTTTCTGACCATTCATTTTATTCTTTCTATCTTGTGTGTGTGTGTGTATGTGTGTGTGTTTAAAATAACTTAAGGGCAATTTACCTAAGTTAAAGTATGTGGCACCTGTTAGCGGCCATGCATCTTTTTAGGACTATCTTCACAGAGCTTATTGCATTGCTGGTATCTCCTTCCATGGCTGTGCCCAGAAGTTGTTGCAGCAGTATTTGACCTATGCACCTACCATCTGACTATGCCACACGAGAGACCCTCTGAATCTAAGGATCAGTCTCTCAAAGGTTTAGGTAAGTCCATTAAGTCTTGATTGCTGTATGAACCTGGATGCTATGTCCATAGCTTTGCAGTTACTTAAAATAACTGCTAGACATGGCTGAACTGTGAAGAATACTACCACACTGGAAGTATCCTGCCTGGAGCTAAGGATCTTCCCACCAGCACTACAAAAGAAACAAAACCCAGAAGCCTATGGCAAATAGTGCAACACTTGATCTCTGCCTACATGGTTAAGCTTTCCACTAATGTTAAATAAAGCTAAATCATCAAGGATGCCTTTATTTTATCTTCAAAGTTCCTACAAACGGCAAACACCTCTCGAGTAATTAGGTACCTAGAAAATAAGGATGCAAAATTACAGTTTGTATCATATAGTTCATATGCTTATACCTTAATGACCATTATTTACTTTATTAAAATTATGGAACTGATCAACATGCTTCTGGAATTCTAGATAAAGTATCTGAAAGTGCAAAAAACCCCAAACAAAACAATAAAAAGAGATTAAGAAAATCCACAGATTTGGTTCATTTTCCTAGACTTAAGGATTGGAAAGTTTTTGCATTTGTGGGATTCCAGTGTGAAGGAGACCAGATGAAGGGATGAAGTAATAATATTCAGAGTACTTTTAACTTACAGTGACAGGCAACTGGAAACAATCTGAAGCAGGACTGGAAACTCATTTGGCAAAATACTTTAGTTCAGCAGTTTTATATGGCAGTGGCATCATACCAACACAACAGAAATATCATGCTAGCTCCAAAAGTTTCAGATACTGTAGTTAATACATACCACAAATGGGAAGACCAAAGGAAAAGAAAAATAGGAAGTAGAGAGTGAGTCATTAAAAAACAGCTTATTAATCAAGTGAATAAATGCTAACAGAAGCAAATGTAAAAAAAATTTTTCTAACAAATCAGAGAATTAAAAATGGACTGAGTTAAATTTATGTTACTAACAGATCTATGACAGAGTATAATCATCAGTGATATACAGTTATTGTAAATAGTCAGACTTTTGTGAAACATCTCATTGTCCTGCAGCTTAGGACCATAATCAACACTGCCACTCTCACATCATGATTGATTTTTGCATAACTACTTGAGGCATTTTTTTTTCTTCTCACCTGATTCTCCTTTAAAAATAGAGCAGAAACACACAACTTTCCTCCAGTCAGTGGCTCAGGAATGCTTAGTCCATATTTTTTTCAAAAAATTTTAACCGATTTCAACTTGCAGGAAAATCAGATGTAGATTGCACATGTGTTTTGTTTATAGCTTAGCACTCTTCTTCGGAGCAAAATCTCTGTGGCAAACCATGCCTTCAGTAATCACTAGATTTACTTCGTAAGAAACCAGAAGTTTACATTGCTTATTTGCTCTATTTAAAGAAAGTGGTTGTTAATTAATGCTCTTTGGAAGTCTCCACAGTTCCTCAGGATCCGTAGTACACTCCTATGAGCTGTTTTTACCAGGATCATAATTTTTGAAACAGTCTTGAGGCATTGTTCAGCACACACTGCTTTGAAGGCCCTGAAGGCACTTCTGTGAATTTCCTTCTAGTCTTTGATAAGTGCAGAAAGTGCCCTTCTCTGTACGGCTTTTTGGGAAGACCATTTGGCAGATTTTCCCCACATGTCCCATGATAAGGTAGGACTCCAAGTGCATGGTCCAGGCCCAACAGCCCCACTGCACAGAGGAACTGCTGGTTTTGCCCATTCCTTCACAACACTCCTTGAGAGGAAGCAGGGAACAGGTGTGGGACCAGACTCCCTTTCCAACTGGGAACAGGGAGACACAGCATCTACACAACATACCCTGCCACTCCAACCCAATGAAACCTCAGTTTGGTATCCTCCTTTCACTCCTCCCAAGCCCTGATTAAAATGGCCTGTTTGCTTCCCAAAATCACCTGGTGGCAGCAAGTGGAGCTCTTCTGCATTGCCTTGTGCTGTCTGTTTGCAGCTCCAGGGAGAGGCACTGGGCAGTGCTGGTGGCAACAAGGATGTGATGGGCAGAAGGTGCTGACTCCCATGGCTGAGTCTCACACCTCCGCCTGGCCCTCTGCCTTTCTCCATCTGGAAAACCAGTACCCTGCTCTAGAGTATACTCAGCAAGTCTTAGGTTTTCTTCCTTCATCCAAAAGATGCAAATGCTCTAATAAATTAAGTACTGTGAATGGGAAAATATGCTTCAATGGGGGTGGTATGGGGATTTCTGAGGTTTCTGTGTGTGTGTCTGTGAAAGGCAGTGTCTGAAAAGCCAAAATGCCACCAGTTCACAACCTACTTCCCAGCAATGAAACCATGGAACCTATCCGCACGTCAAGGAGATTTTGGAAAAATTGGTCATTATGTTCTATTATGGATTAATTAGTTATGCATTTACAATGGGACATCATACACATTAAAATTTCATTTTACAATCAAGATCATGATTCAGACTAGTAAAGCAAACAGCTGATTAGCACAGACATTCCCATCTTAATCTATATACATCCATAACATTACTCTAACACTTTTGTGCTTTTATTTCTTTTAATATGATCTCCTTAGAGGCATATTATTCCTTAAAGAAACTAACACAAGTTATCAAGTTATCTCAGGATAGTTATTTCAAAAGACAATACAACATATTTCATAATAAACATTTATAATCAGGTTTTTAACAAAGTAATTCATCATATAAACAAATGAATCAGTCAGACACTAAATAAATATTTGTACTGATAGATACTAGCATTTTGCTTATATCATGTAGGACCTGATCCTGCAAGCCCTATGTATACATCTTTATCCCCACTGAATGATTGGTTTCATTTCTTGTTCTAATCTACTATTTTACTTTGAGCTGAGCAAATACTTTCTGGCCACTAATTTAAATATAATTGAAATAAGCACTGGAATACAACCCAGCAAACAATGATTCCCTTAGATGTCTTTGTAAATAACTATTTTTTTTTTCCTGTTTATGAAATCATCACAGACATTTACCAACAGGCATTCAATTTTTGATATTTACAATCTGAGCTCCACCAGTTACTCGAGATTGATTGAATAAATTGTATGTTCCTTGTTTTTGGTTCTCTAATTGAATAAAACATGGCCTTTGCACTCAAAGAGCACTTTCCAAGAATTATTTCATAAGTAATACTGAATTTTACTTTCTCCAGACATTGGAGCTAACAACAGTAGGCTGGTAAGGCAAGAGCATCCAGGAGAATAACAAACCAGGAGATGTCCTTGGGGAGGGCAGACAACCATAAACTACCTTCTATCTGTTATT
This sequence comes from Patagioenas fasciata, assembly GCF_037038585.1. Taxonomy (NCBI): domain Eukaryota; kingdom Metazoa; phylum Chordata; class Aves; order Columbiformes; family Columbidae; genus Patagioenas; species Patagioenas fasciata. Next base: position 36,618,531 of record NC_092560.1, read on the forward strand.
TTATTCTGAGTTTACTCATTCCTTTTGAGGGATGCCTTTTTCCTTGCATGGTATATCCAGAACAGAGAACTTCAGGTAAGAGGCATTAACTGACTTACACACCTTCCTGGTGCCTTAGGAAATATATCAGGATCATTTCATACAAGTAGATGCGTCAGTGAACTCCAGTGTCTTAGCTGTTTTTTGAAAGGACACACAGAAGGAGTCAGTTACAGTTTAAAATATTTTTAAGCATCTGAAAACTTAAATTCAGTAATTGCTTACTCTTTCTTATACAGCTGTGTTTGACATACAGTTTGAAATCAAGGGTACTGAGGTTATTAGCTGTACCCACTGTATTAAAGTTTGGCTGAATTCTGATGGTTTATTGGATGCCTTTGAGCTGTTATCACAGTATAACGTGAAACATTCTAAGCATGTGGCAAAAATAATGATGACTGTAACAAATTGCTGCCTGAATTGAAAAGCGGAAAATATTTCGAAATTAATCTCTCTCTGTCTGTCTAAATATATACACACACACACACATATATATCCCTACAGAAACATTTATCTAAAACACAAAAATTTATTTAATTATTTCTTATGTTGGGTGCATTTCAAATACTTTACTCTGGGAATCCACAATATGACAACTTCAGGCTGTCCAGAAAGATAAATCTTAAAACAGTCTTATAACCTCCACTAATATAAATATATTGGCAAGGAACTTTGACCAGCAATAGTAAATTTTGAAACTTAAAATATTATTCTACATTTATTTTTAACAAAAAATTGCTAATGAGTACCAATATTCATGGAAAATGTAAAAAAAAAAAAAGATACTTCTAACACTGTGTATCAAGTGCAGCTTTATGAAAGGAATGTAAAAGAAAAATTATGTATTAGACACTCATTCTAAAAACAGAAACAGCAACTTATACTATGTGTTACAAAAAAAGAAAATTATATGTCTGTACTTTATCATAAATAAAACATTAAGTCATAGTTTCTTCTTGTCTGCAAATAAAAGACATTGGTTCACAAATCTTCTAAAATGTAAATGAGCATTTGTTTAAATCCTGTTCCTTGTGAAAATAAACTTCATTTACACTTGGAATGAATCACCATGAGGAATTTCCTGTTCTAATAAGACATTTAAGGACCTTGGTATCCAGTACCAGTTGTATCTGCAAGTAACTCCTCAGCATTTCTTTTTTTTTTAAAAAATAAAGGTACAATCATAGTTATTTATTTACTTTAAAAACTCTAAAGATGAAGAAAAGTAGCATTTATACATATAAGTCCTCATATAAATTATAAAACTCAAGTTTATCTTATAGAGTTCCATCCCCAGAAGAAGCATAAAGCACTTTTGTGGTACCTTCACCAGTAAATATTTGTATCACATCAAATCTGAGAAATGCAACAAAGATGATAGTGCATCCCAAAGCTGAATGAGAACATTCTTCTGATGCAGTCTCTTACGACAGATGTCCTCCATGGGATCATACGATTGCTGTGACTTGACTGAATTTCAAATAAAGAAATATCAAGGAATTCACCTCATGAGTTCAGTAGGTATACGAAACATCAGTGAACAGCAGACTCATCCCACTTGAGGTCAACAGTCTTTGGAAGACAACGATGAGGGAGTTTAAAACTATGACAGAAAAATCAAATAATAATAACAACAATGAGGTAAACTCCCCTAAAGAGGACAAATGGGCTGATATGTCAGGAGACAGTTCGATTGTACCTGACACCCAAATGTTTCTGTAGCCAGAGTTCAGCGAGCTGCATGGTAGAGGCAAATGTACTTGCTTTGGACCCTAAACACATTTTATATTGTTTCGGATCTAAATTGGGGTCACACTGAACTGGATGAAAAATATGGACGACTCCTACTTCTTGACTTCTGAAAGCCTTCAAGCCAGATGTTATCACTTTAGTAAACAGGTCTACATCCTCAAGGCCCCAGCCTTGAATTGAGGTATCAAATCCACCAGCAGTAAGTAGATCACTTTTGTAAATACAGGTAATTCCAAATCCGTACTCCCTCCAAAATCCCGTTCTTTTTGTGAAAACAAAGCTACTGTCAGCTGGAAGGTGGCCTCTGTAGGTTACTTTTGGATCATATTGGCTAAAGATGATAGGGTAGTAAACCTGTTCTCCCTGAATAGTGTTGTCTCTGCATCGCTGGAGGAAGTCTGGTGTGAATACCAGATCAACATCACAGAACAGCAGCAAAGTACCATTGTCAAATCGAGATGAGGCCATTTCAAGACCCAAACCTCTAGAAAACTTTCCTGTCATTGGAATCAGGGTCATATCTGCCTTAGGATACTTAATGTTGTATTCCTTCATTAGCTCTATGTGTTTCCTGGAGTCTTGGCCCGACTCGGAACTGAAAAGAATTATTGCCAGCTTTACATTCTGCCTTGGAATCAGACACGTCTTCTCAAAGTTATCCATAAATCTTGAGAAAATGTCAAATCTTCCTGTGAGAGGGACAAGAATATGTATTTTCTTGTCACTGCGTCCCCCAGTGTCTTTGGTGCCTTGGAACGATGAGGAAAAAATCTTTAAAGAATTCGAAAGAAAAGAGAAAGACTGAGTGTCAATGTTAGTATCTTCCAGCAGGCTTCTTACATCCAGCTCCTCTGCTTCTTTGAAGAAAGGCTTGCTAAACAATTGCTGAAGGTAAGCGTGGCGTCTCACTGGAACCGTCACTTTTCTTCCTTTGTGCCTTTTGTACAAAAGCAGTAAATCCAGGATATACTCTACTCCATGCAGAGGGTCAACCCTGCGGTAGCCATACTGTATTTCCTTGAAGTCAATGAGTCTTCCTCTAGATCTGGAGTTCTCGTTTATCATTTCCATGACTTGCATCACAGTGTCATCCAGTGCAGCCCGCAGGACACTGCTCAGGCTCTGCCGCGGTGGCTGGTTCTCCATCATTGAGTAAAGAAATTTTCCTGTCAGGAACTCCCATTCAATAACTTCATCCCTTTCATGTGGTTGGAAATGATTGAAAGATGGCATCAATCCCAGTAGCTGATCTTCCTTATTTACTTCACTGTTACTCAGCCTACTCATCAGGGCACTTTCCCTATGGAGCTGGATGGTCCGATAGCGCAGTTCAGAAATTTTGCGACTCAATATGTAATTGTGCAGCCTATATTGGTAGGCTGGTCTTTTGTTTGGATGAAGTGTAATGGCTGTGTGGATCTTGCTGTTGTGAAGATCTTGAATGTAACCCTTGCGGTTGTGTTCATAGTTTTCATGGAACAATTGCTGCATCTAGAGAGAGAGAGAGAAAAAAGACACTAAGTGGAAGTACTTCTAACCAACAAATGGACCCACATTGGCACTGTTGATCATTACCAATTCTAATAGATCACAGCTATTTTTAGGTACAGAATTTAAAGCATTCAGTAAGAATTATTTACTCTGTTTTGGTCTCAGTTTCAGTACTCTCCACAGCAAGCAAATATTGTCCTCTAACTAAACAGAAGGGCAGATATCTTGGTTTTATTTTCACTTCATGTAACTGCAAAACTAAACACTTAACCAAAGGTCTGTAGGTAATATTTCTGAGTTCCTAGGTGCAGGCTGAATGCTGCTATGTATGAAACACTATGACTTCACCTACATCTAAACACTCATTAGCATAGATTTTTACTGAAAGGTTAGCAACACTTATAATGTTTTTCAAAAGGACCTTGGATTTATGTCTATGAAGCACAAGGCTGCTTGTATTTCCTACAGACATAAGCAAATAAATAGTGCTTCTTAACATTAAAAAACGGAACTGACTTCATTTCAACAAAACTGTTTTTTTCCATGTGGACAAAGAATTCAATGACTGAAATATAACCACTGGAATATGTGTTTTGGCAGGAATACATATAATAGAGTACGTCAATTAAACTATAGCTCATGCTAGTATAACTCACATCGAGTAATTTCCAATGTATTTCTGTGGCAAGAAAAGACATTCTACTACTGTCAAATTAGCAATTGCAATATCTTCTAAGCAGAAGAGATACACTTTATGGCTTAAGCACAGGTCTAGGATTTAAAGCATCTGCCTTTTTTACCTTTCTGTGCTAGCAGCTGAACTGTAAGCAAACAATAAAACCTTCTCTGACTCAGTTTCCTTCCTAAAAGAAAACTTAGATCAATATTTATTTAATGTGATGAATGTTTATTCTTAAATGAGAAGTGATATGGAGGAGTAAAATATTAATGTCGTAAATACATCTAAGATTCACTGCTATTTGCTAAGCTAACACCTACTAATTCCTGAGAAACAGAATTATTTCCCACAAGTAGCAGAAAAAGGAGAAGAGGCTGACTTTTCATCTACAAACAGACTGGTCTGTAACTAATACAGGAGGAAAATGTGCTAATTAGATAGGAAATGTTGTTCAAGGAGGTGCTGTACGATTGAGCTATAATTAGATTTCGAGATGGGTATTGAAGTTTGTCTTTTATACACTGAAGAAATCAAGAGAGGTGAGGTCTGATGACACAATGTCTCAGACTCAAAATATTTAGCTCATTTTACTGCAATTCTTTCTAGAACAGAGGTTTTGCTAATAGCAGTAAAATAACTCCTACCAAAGCTAAGCACCATGACAATTATTTAAAATCCATTAGCAGATACAAAAAAGTACACATTGTCATATATAGAAAAACAGGATTTTAATAGAAATTTTCTAGAATCTCTCTCCCACCCCATTTAGACCACAAATTAGTCTTCTTGCATGGCTACTCCTATTAGTCAAGTTGGTGTTTTTGAGGTTACAATCATGTAACATTGAGAAAAGCAAGAGTCTAATTCTGAGAGGAAGAAACACACATAATTACAAAATTGCTCAAACAGTCATTATTTGCAGAACTCCTACCTAACGCTGTCAAAGTACAGCTGTTCTGTCTTGGGAGGTGGGTATTTTGTTTGTCACAGGATATGAGATGAACCAGGGACGTGAGGGTTTGAGTGATTTTTTTGCTATCACAGAGAAAAGGAATCAACACCATCAGTACTGAGTCAGTGTTTAACCAGCAGTGCTGGCAAAATCAAAATGATCAGGTGAGATTTCAGTCTCTCCAATTATAAATCACACTCCCTTGCCGGTCCTTTTTATTCAAAGCTGTCCACTGTGTGCTCTGCAAGGTGACTGTACTTCTCTATTCTCCAATTTTTCTGGAAAAATTAGAATTCATTATTTTCATGTTTAGAATTTCACATTAAAATACCCTTATAGGAAAATAAAGAAAATGTATAACATTGAAAATAAAAGAAAGAAGGGGAGGATGTTTAATTGCTAAATGGTATCAGCATTATTCCCCACAAACCCTGACACTTCACTCTTTCCTAAGTCCTCTAATCACTTGCGTTTTTCTTCATCCACAGTGAAGAATGGTATTTGAGTATAACAAAAACAACCATTAACTGTCTTTGCACATTTAACTTTTGGTACCTGAATGTTCATAGTGATTTTCATTTAAAGTAATATAATATATTTTATCTAAAAGATTTTTAAAAGATAACAAACTATCGCTGTAAAACGAAATGCTGTCCTATTGTGCAAATTCTTTTGTAACCCTCGAATTATTATAAGCTGAGCTTCACAGCAGATTCATTAGCAGTACTCATTTAACAGGAATATTGTATTAACATAAATACTGCATTTTTATTACATTCCAATTTCAGATGCCTGGGTGTATTAGATATGCTCCACTGAAATCACAGTGAGAGGATGCACTCCGTTATACTAATGATTTTGCTTTTGATAATCAACAAAAGATTAGCAGCAGCAATGAAAAAAAAAACAACTCAGCAATACAATATTAGCACACACACATAAAACTGTACTAATCCATTTTAAATTATGTTACTGAACACTTTTAGTAGATCTCAATACAGAGAAAACAGTGCAAAACAAATATGACACTGAAATCATAAACTCTTCCTGAAGTTATTTGGTTTTAATCTTGGTGCCACACAGAAATTTGTTTCCAACATTGCAGGACAAACATATATTTTTACAACTCAAATTATTAACATCTAAATGAAAGCAATTCAACGTGATCCTAACTTTGCTTTGAAATTCCTAAGCAAGGTGGTCAAGCCTTGGAGGCAAAGGGAAAGATTATTAAGTTTCCTGGAAAATGGATCTGTGCAAGTGTCTGAATTGGTCAATGGAGTCATAAGGGATCTGCAAAATGAGGTGATTTGGGAAGTGGTGAGATATACTGAATCTATATTAAATTTATTCAGCATGGTAGAAGTAAACCTGCTTGCAAAAGTTCTCATGATTTTTAATACCTATGTAATAAAATGGCAGTGTAAATTCTGTGCAGATAAATGCAAAGCACATGTGAAGAAGGCAATTCTAATTATACCTGAAGAATGTCAGATTGTGCAAGGTGTTAGCACTCTGGAAAGAGAATCTAGTTACACAGTAGGCAATCCTGTGCAAGAAAGGAAAAGCAAATAGCATGACGACAAGTCCAGAGTGAATCAGAAACTTATTTATATGGTTGTGTCCATAGTGCACCTGAATCTTGAAACCTGTGGGCAGGTACCTCGTCAATATCATGATGTCCCATCCAAAACTGATAACATGATTAGAAAGGTACTAACCAAGGCCATCAGATGATCACAAACACAGATGGTTAGATGAACAGATGACTAGGGTGAAAGGGAGTAATCCAAAGAGGGCCAACCTCGAGATCTCTAAAGTCAGTAGCACCATAAAGGGAAAGGATAGCAATAGTCACCATCTTATCACAGATACGGAACTACACCACATGTAATTATGCTCTCAGGATTCAAAACCAGAAAAGTAAATACATAGCTCAGTGAGAGAACTTGCTGGCACAGTAAGCTGCTGATGGTAAAATCTTGCACGGCTTCAAAGAGTGAGCCAGCAGCTTGGTGGAAGACTTTCATCATTGCTATGTTAAATGCAAAGGTACACTTTCCCCACAATATTGCTGTGCTCAAGACTTCTAGAGCCCCAGCTGAGCCTATATCACAAAATGTCTTTACAGTTGTACACCCCTGCCTCAGCTTTTTCTAATGGTTACTGCAGAGAGAGGATATTTTGTTAAACGAAGATTTAGTCTGAGATGATACAACCACTTCACATTCACTGAAAATGGTGAATGGGAGAAGTTGTCTTCAATTCAACACAATACATGGAGGCACAAGATTTTATTTTTTCATATTGCATGCCTTTGTGACATTCCTGAAGAGTTTCCTGTCTTCTGAACAATTCTTACAGCACAACTAATGCAAGAGTTGGCAAGGACTTCTGCTTGCCTCCTTTCATGCTGCTGAAACTAGAAGCTGGCAAGAAATCTGAATAATTTAATTGTGCTCAGAGGAACTCTGAACTGCAAGCAGGAATACAAAAATAAAATGAAAAGAAACAAATTATAATAAAGGCAATACCTCATTATTGTGGCAGAAAAATACAATAGCTAATACGTAAGCACAGTGTAATTTGCATTGCAAGCTTGGAAATCATTGTAATCTCTGTGATTTAGTGATGTAATAAAAACATGAATGTTCTTATTACATATACACAAAAGCCCAAACTAACCTACTTTATTATTGCAAGACTATCTCATATTAAAAGATTGAATGCAAATGCTGCTTTTTAAATAAACACAATTTTTCTTTGAGCATTGTTTAACAATATTTTTTCCCATTTAACAGAGAAGACATGGAACTTAATCCTTCAACCACTCTAGCTGTTCCTAAATCTACAGTAGCACTAAACTGTTGACCATTTTATCTAAACTGGACTTTTAGTAAATTTAGAAATAAGAAGAGAAGGAACTATTTCTGGTCTTTCTTCACCCTGCTCCTTAGAGTTTAGCTCTCCTAAAGACGAAGATCTATTCACTGATGATCACTGAATTTTTCAGTGACTTCAAGGGGCATTTCATCCATTTGAAGAACACATGTAAAATCTACTGTGCTCAAAATGAAACTGTTTGGCTGAACAGCAGCAAGCTGAATGCTTTAATCAAACAATGAGTTAAAAAAAAATCAGGTAACTAGAGGCACAGAAGGATGTTCTCAATAATGTATACTATAATAAAGCGCACCACTAAGCTGTGGGTGGTCATAAGCTTCTGGATGACATAAGAGATCTCAGCAAGTCATTTGGTATGGTGCTACGAGAAAAACTGTCAGCCTGGAGAAGACAAGGATTAAGACTGGAATTATGAAATGCATATGCACTGGATAAAAGAGAAGCAATAACCAGCTATGTTTAAATGGGGAACTATTAGTTTGGAGGGAAGTAATTACAGAAGCTTCCGAAGAACAATATCATACCTAGTGACAGTGGCACAAAATCTGGGACACTGCTCATGACACAAAGTCAAGGACAACATGAAGAGACAAGAGGAGAAGACACTCCACAAGAGGAGCCAGAGAACTTGGAGAAGCAACACTTCAGAAATTCAGCTGTTATAATAATAAAACACACATAATCATACACCTATGTTTTTAAGAGGTAGGTGACTAAATATCTCAGGAAAATTGACTTCTTAAACTGGAAATAACTGACAACTAAGGAGAACACAATACTAGCAGATAGTCAGGTCACATGGAGAGATTATGAAACATCAGTGATTTTGTGTTGCATCAGTCAGAATAGTTCTGAAAGACACACCAGACAATTTCACACAATTCTTAATCTGTACCTTTATCAAATGCGTGGAACCAAATCAACACAAAAGAGATTTGCCAGGACCAGAAACTTTCCTATGAGAAGAGGTTAGTGTTACTTGGCTTGTTTAACCTTGCAAAATGAATATTAAGAATAGTATTGTCTATAAATACATTAAGTAAATAAGAAAGTGATACTGAAAGCAAACTAGCCTTACGTTTACCTGGGAAGGAAATCAAAGGAAAATTTCTAGCTGTCAGAAGAAGGGTATAGATCGGGTTTTCAATAAAAGTAACGCATACTTTTAATCACATTATAAAAAAAACCAGTTGCTTGTGAGTAGGGAAATCAATGACTTGAGAGATCCATTCAGTTTTTCCTAATGCTATAGTGTTCAGCTTTTAGTAAGAATTAATTACATATTATTAATTGGCAGCAGTCAGCCTTCCTACAAACAGACATTACATTGAAAATATCTAACTTCCTCTTTCTATTCACAGTCCTCAGCCAACAGTAGTTCCTTATACTTCCACTTAGCATAATGCCTAACAAATGAGCTTTATATCTGCAAAAATGATGACTGGTAACGTAATAGCTTTATAACACAACCATTAGTTTGTAGTTTATAATGCCATCAGAGTAACAATGTTGTGAAGCATTTTGCCACAAAACCAGAACAAAGATTCATGTATAAATATTCAAATTATTGTAAGGGATTAAAACTTGCTGCTATCTCTATATTATGCCCATCACTTTAGCATATGATGCACGAAGAAACAACAGGGAAAACTGGAGTGTAATTATAATCTGTGCACGATAGTTAAATGCCATGTATACAAGAGTTACAATCTGCTGCATATTGAAAGGCAAATCCACTAATTCTCCTAGAGAAGTAAGTTTGAGCCCACATAGCCATAGAAGAAAGTGCAGCATACTCTTTTGTTTCACACATCATTAACAGACACAGTAAATAAATTAAGCACCAGAACCAACTGTCTTTCTGCTGACATCATCCACTGCATGAACAAAATCTGATGTACTGTTTCTAGCTCTGGTATGTAGGGGTTAGTAAGGGAAAAAATTACAAGCACACACCACAAATTAAATTAATAATTTCTTCAGCATTAGGACTTTAATGAGATTAATAAATAAAGGTTAATAACAAATCCTTTTGGAACATTTTCTCTGCACCTCCTTCTTCACATTAGTCAAGCCATTGGACTGAAATCAGTTCAGCATGCTGTAAGCCAGGTGATACCAAGAAAAGCTAAGATAAAGCACTCATGAAACAGTGCTGCTCTGTTAGTAGACTTTTTTGATATCTCATCTCTTTATAGTTCTAAACTAAACAAACCCACTCCAAATCCCAAAGTTTTCCTGCAACGTAGGACAGACAATACAAGAAAGATGTATAAAATGCTGTTTCAGCTACCGTCTTGCTATAGGGATACTTCACCAAGCACACAGTGTAATAAAATCCAAGAAATCAGTAGAGACAAAAAAAGCATATGCTAGAGAAAGAATGGTAAATACTTGAACTTTTGGAATTTAACTGATAAACAGGAAAATTAAACAGCATTGACATGCAAATACAGCAGCACACATGGAAGAAAACAGCAAAATGTTTTCCATTACCCTCTGCATTATCTAAGTGGAGTAATTGTGGTTTAAGGAAATTAGACTGACACTCTTTCAGCTTGCTTATGTTTTGTCTGTCTGTTGTCACTAACCCCCTTCTTTGGCACAAAGCAGCCTTCAGAGCACCAGAGGTAATGGGGAAAGGGTGAGGGATTAATGAATTGCTAACAGTGCAAGAATGACAGTGAACAACAGCCCCCCAGTCACTGCAAATCTTCCTTCCATTGGCACGTGAAAGGGAAAAGGCTGGCTCAGAAGTTTTGATGATGATGAAGATCTGACTCACTCTCTGTCCTGGATGAAAAAGGAGCGGTGATCATGGAAAAGGTGTAACTGATTTTCATAGCATAGCTTAAGCTTTGTATAATTCAGTGATCTTCAAACCTGTAGTTGTTCCTCCACCCTCATGTCATTGAGAACTCAGGAGAGCAAAGCATATCCATATTCTCATGGAGTTACACAGTCAGACACTGGCAAGTGCACTGAGACCACCTACACATGCTTACAACATGAGTCTTGGGAGCTGAACATGCCCTTTTCAGCACTAACTGAACATATTTGCAGTCCAACAGCAGTTATATCTGTCTGCAGTTGTGTGACATTACTGAAGGTCATTTATCAAGCAGCATTGCTTGCTATTGGATCCAGGGGACAACCCAAAGCATGCATGTACTTCGTATCCTTTCGAAGATACTGGCAGACACATGCACTTTCTGAAGCAACAGGTCTTCGCTTAAAAGTCTTCCAAGTGATAAAACTGTTCTTGGGCTTCCATCAGCCAGGTGAAGGGGCAGACCACCCTTAGGCAAGCCAAACCATTCCAAGCCCTCAGGGACCTACTGCCAAACCAGATCTCACCCATGTTCCTGCCATGTCACAAAGGCTGCTACAGCTCCCCATATGACCACCCTTAGGGCTCTGCGCCTCGCTCACTTGTGGTGGTTGTGCCTGGGGTACATTGTCCCTGAGAAACAGGGATTCTGATTTTATTCCCGCAGTAAAGAAAGATGCCCAATATTTGATTGCCAGAACCCTGCTGGAAAATTTAAGAGATTGCTGCCTCGGTTTCTGAGTAAACTCTTCCACCTCTAGGATAAAGAGATCTGACAGCTGTTTGCTACTTGTCAGTGAGCTCTCAGAAAAAGAGTCAGATGTGGAAGAACAGTGTATAAGGTGCTGAATTTGACTGTTTTTTTCTACTCCGAGCTTGCCGACAGTTAACATTTATTCCCAATCAATTTTTTTTTGTTGGAATTTTCCTTAAAACAAGACATCCTTTTAATAGCTTTGTATACAGCTCAGAGAACTTGAAGCTGTGTAACATCCTACAGCAGTATCTATATAAATCATTCAGAAAATACAATACATATTGAAATTCTATCTTCAGACTGTAAATGTTCTAGGATCAACAAGTAGTACATCAAAATGCTCTCCTGCTGAGCCCTTAAATAATTTGCTGTGATGAATGTAAAGAAAATCAATTTTCATTTCAAATATAAAGACCAAGATTTCAATGATTTCTGGTTTAGATACACACAGTATGAGACAGGTGCAGAGTTGATTAATAAGTGCTATTTCACGAATTTTACAATTTATTTCATAACTTTAATTCAGCATTTTAGAAACAATAAAAACAGACTCTTTCTGCATTTGTATCAAGTCCGTAAAATATTTCATCATTAAAATAGCACGTTTAATTTCATTATAATTGTCTACCAACTAGCTATAATCTGTATCAACTACACTTGACAAGAAACATTAGCTTTTTATGTACTTGCATTATTTACAGAATTCATATTATATTTTTAAAAAAGCATTTCAAAATTTGATCACAAAAGTAATGCATAATCACTTGCAGAAAACAAAGTACCTTCAGCACAACTCACTAAAACTTCCCAAAGTTCACACACAAAGCTTCATCAGAGCATTTAAAAATATTTCTACCTACAAAACTCACACTTCCTTTTAATACGCACTTGAGAAAAACCTCAATGAGCAAAGGAAGAGGAAAGTTACTTTGCCAACATCTTTCACTTAAGGCTAGACCATTTCTGAAGATATTTTACAGCCATCATAGAATAAAAAACTTAAAACACAGAATCACAGAATGTTAGGGATTGGAAAGGACCTCAAAAGATCATCTAGTCCAATTCCCCTGCCAGAGCAGGAACACCTAGATGAGGTTGCACAGGAATGTGTCCAGGTGGGTTTTGAATGCCTCCAGAGTAGGAGACTCCACAACCCCCCTGGGCAGCCTGTTCCAGTGCTCTGTCCACTTCACTGAGAAGTTTCTTCTCAAATTTAAGTGGAACCTCTTGTGTTCCAGTTTATACCCATTGCCCCTTGTCTTATCACTGGTTGTCACAGAGAAGAGCCTGGTTCCATCCTCGTGACACTCACCCTTTACATATTTGTAAACACTAATGAGGTCACCCCTCAGTCTCATCCAAGCTAAAGAGACCCAGCTCCCTCAGCCTTTCCTCATAAGGGAGATGCTCCACTCCCTTAATCTTCTTTGTTGCCCTGCACTGGACTCTCTCCAGCAGTCCCTGTTCTTCTCAAACTGAGGGGCCCAGAACTGGACACAATATTCCAGGTGTGGTCTCACTAGGGCAGAGTAGAGGGGGAAGAGAACCCCTCTTGACCTACTAACCACTCTCCTTCTAATATACCCTAGGATGCCACTGGCCTTCTTGGCCACAAGGGCACAGTGCTGGCTCATGGTCACCCTGCTGTCCACCAGGACCCCCAGGTCCCTTTCCCCTACATTGCTCTCTTACAGGTCGTTCCCCAACTTAAAATCCAAGTTTTTCTGTTAGCAAAAATTTATAATAATGAAAGTTTTACTGTGACTATGGAGTTATGTATTAAAATAAATGAAAGTTACAATTAACTCTATTACATAGTACATATATTTTGAATCATGTATTTCTTTTTACTTCTTGATCTTACACTGTCTCTCTCACTGTGCCACTGATTTGGCCATACAGAGGCAAAAACATAGAAACGTGAAATTATTAGGCTTCAACACTTGCATCAGAAAATAAAAAAAGGAAGAAGTCTTTAAGATCATATATTTAGTCACAAACATCAAATTCCATCCTTTGGCTTATGGAAAAAAACATTAAACGGTCATGTGATGACTGATATTCTTTTCTGAGTTGTTTCAGACTCAGTGTTATTTGTTTAATGATAAACTTCATTAAAACATGGTGTTGTGCATCTGCATATCTGATCAAAGATCTGAAAACTGTTATTATTCTTCTAAGTGTATTAATAGCACAAAAGCTGATTCCATATACACAAATTATATAAAAAATGTAAACCTGATTTTTTTTTTGTGTGTGTGTGTTACATGGGTAATGTCGCATTTGGTCTAGCAACATATCCCACTTTACAGGATTACCCCAGAAGGAATTTTTACTGAACAATTTCCCTTTTGTTACATAGACAAAGGTCATGGGCAAGTCCATTATTCTAATGACAAGCTGGGTTTTTCAAGCTTTTGATTTTTCTAATCCTGGGTTTTATTACAGAGAATTATGGAATACTTTGTGGCTTGTGACAGATGGTTTGGATGTCCTCTGGGCCCTTGTGCATCAAGCAACTAGTACGTGTTTACCTTCAGTTGTTGCCAATAACCTACAATTACACTCGGTGTTTTTTAGCATGGTTGTACTCAGCACAGTAAGACGGCTGAAGTTCTCTACAGTGTTACACCAAAGAGCAGTTTGTTCTATGATTGTGTGAAGATTCAGGGGACAGTATTTATTCATAGATACTTGGATAGAGCTATTTCTAAAAACGTAGCTGTAAGGGACCCTCTCTGTTCTTCACTTGTAGAGACCAACGTTCTCATATGATGTGTTTGAGAGTTTTGGTTCATCCAGCCCCACTTCATGTTACCCAAACACGCTTGGGGCAAGGGAACTAACACCCTGTAGTGGGCCTGAGGCCATGCTGTTGGCTGTACTTCACACTATGACTTCACTACTATCAGACAAGCTGACACGAGGACAGAGTCTCAGCACATGATCTGCAGTCCTGTCACATCACCTGATGTGGGAAAGTAACTGCTTCCACTCAAAACCCTGTCATGTGCAATGCATGAAATCTCTACCACTGAATGAAGAACAGGGAGATTTTTTTCTGTGCCTCAATTTTATGGTGCAATATAGAAATATAGTGTTTCTATAGTCTTCATGCTTCAAGTACTCTGAGTGTATAATCTCAATACCATGGGAGAGAATAATTTTATAAAGCAAGAAGCAGCAGCTCCCCACATGCACCCACCCCAGTAACAACACTTTGTTTTTAATATGCACAATATATTTAGCATAGCCTACAAAAGGGAAGTGTTTTGAGGTACTATGTATCAGTGCAGTCAATTATTTGGACACAAAAGGGTTTTCCTCATCTTGTTTTAGTAGGTTTTAGGAATCTAATAAGTAATACCCTTTAAGGCTAAAAGGAAAATGAAAAAAAAAATTTTTCAAGTTGTTTTTATTGCTTTTTACCCTCAGTTTTACCAAATTATCTGCAGAATCCATTTTGATACGAAAGACAGCAAAACCAAACAGCCCTATTCTCTCCAAAGTCCACAGTTATTTGGAAACAGCACTTCACTTTCCACAAACATTAAAAGAAACAATAAGAATCTCTTTACTGTAACTACAAGATTTATCTATACAAGCAATGCACCAGAAAAGTTCCCCTTTTAGGCTTAGCATCACAATTATTTATTGACAGCTAATTAATATAAACTGCCTTTGAACAGCAATAGGCATTCTGCCTTCTCATTCTATCCTCTTCTGTAAAAACATACAGTTTGGGAACTTGTTAAGTAATGTTAATCCAGTACAACCTGATGCAACTTTGATCTTCAACCTTTAAGCTGATCCTGCTTGTAGAGCAAGGCGCCGGGCCAGATTATCTCCAAGGTCTCTTTAATTTAAATTATTCTATGACTCTACAAATCTACATTAATAAGTATTCTGATGTTACCAAACATAATTTGAATAGGAACAGGTAGCAGGAATTTCCACTGTATTAGGGAATCTGAACATGGTATCCTCCAAAAGTCTTTCACAAAAATATAAGCTTTGTGAGACTGGAAACACTGACAATTCAGGGTGTTTTTAACTTGTTAATACATGACCTATGGTATACAGCACATATGGAGAAGCAAACATTTAGCATGAATCAAAATTTTTTTGAGTAACTCAGCCTTAAATAGATTCTACTTCCTCTGTTTATTTTATCTCCTCCCCCTTTATCTTACAGTTAATTATTTTCACTTACTTCTATTCTTGGGAGTGTCTTTCTCTTCTGAAGACTTCTGGAAAGTATTTAGATACAGCACATACTCCTGTGCTTAGTTCACACATGCCCATTTAATCAGATACCTAGTGGTGGGATTTTTTTCCTTCTTTTTTTTTTTTTTTCTTTTTTTTCCTTTTTTTTTTTTTTTAATTCCTCCCTGTTAGGTCTATATTGTCCTGGAATTATATATTAGGAGCCCTCTGAGAAGAGTACCATAATAGTCCTGAAGATTAAATACATAGTCTCAACAAAAAGTATTGTACACAGCCAGCTAAACGAAATTATATCAATGGCAATGTCATCAGCTGAACTTCCATGTAATTTGAAAAAGCTGACTGATATTTTAGTAGTAAGCAGCTGATGCCATGAAGAGTGCTGTATAACATATTGTGAAGAATGTGATTTTTCTTTTTTTTACTAACAAGACTGTACGCACATCTACCAGATAAGTGGCAAATGAGATTATTTAGCTTAATACTGAATACACAATACTTATTTCTTGGTCAAAGCGGAGCTGTTAAAGGACTGCGTGAGCAGAAAAATCAGTTTACTAAAATTCTATGTAAAGCCTGTGAAGGCAAGAATAGAAGTCAGCAAGAAAGAGACATTTTAAAGCCAAAAGAAAAAGTCAAAAGAGAAAACTTCACAACAAGACAAGGATGGGATGCCAGCCTACCCTGGGGAGTAGTGAGGATCAATTCACTTACATGACCAAGTGAGAGCTGGGAAGGCAAGATACACTGGAAGGAATTTCTTTATCAGAAAATGTATCTTACCCCATGTAGAAGAATGCAGTGTACTAGCAGATCTCTTCCCTGCTAATAAAAAGCTCTGAACGGTAACAATAACTAAGCAAGGAAATGAGCATAGGGCTTGCTTTGTCAGTAATCATGTACAAGCGAATACCAGCGGTGTGCTCCTAACACCACTGCAATTTAAGTCTTGCCTATATCCAACTCCTCCCAGCGCTAAGTTAAACCATACCAGGAATGCTCACACAGTTGGAATTAAAGTATTTAGCTACAGGGGACTATGAGAAATAAGCACTAGGTTCATAAAAAGACAACTTTTCTAATACTGAACGGCTGCTAGATAGAAGATCAATCCCAAAGAGGCCTGGGACTGCTAGGCAGAGCAGTGCTGGTCCCTGGCTGAAATGCCATGAGATTAGTTTGCTATCACCTGCAGACTGGAATCAAACAAAAGGGAGTTTGGTGAGTTTCTCAACAGAATTTGTTCAGGCCTCTAAGTAGTCTGCAAAAGAAGAAATAGAATGCTACATTTGCCTTCACTGCTGCTTGTTTGATTATTTCTAGAAGTATTTTCTCCTCAGATATAGGCACATCGGAGAAGTGTTTTCATATCTGAAAATCTTCATAACGCATAATAGCAAATCAGATTAGTAATAAAAAAAAAAACAACTCAAGCACTAACATGAGAAAAATTGTTTAAAAAGTCATTGCAGTGCTCAGGAAAAAATGAAATTGGCTAGAAAAAAATCCTATTTCCACACAATCCATAATTATGCATCTAAAATTTTATTTCTCTTGAGGCACAGGCACATAGCTTGTTTTCTTCTCTACTGTTCTGTTCACCAACTACACTTTTGTTATTTTAATCTTAAGAAGTTATCATTCTACTGCAAATAGACTTCAGAAAACTGCTGGTTTTATCTTTTAAATAAGCTTTTAAAGTCTTTAATTATTAGAAAATTCAAAAATGCTTTCATAATCGATTAAATACAGATTTATATTCCAGCACTATCAGATAGTGTTGAAATAATGTGGAAAATACAGCATCTATGTCTTCCATTAAGTCACACCATGAATTCTGTGTTTAATAACTTCACCAATAAAATAGATCCACTGTCTGAATATACT